>NW_006239259.1:313762-384811 GCF_000226075.1 Solanum tuberosum | reverse complement strand
AGTGTTGAAGATGAAGACTTGGTGAGTCCTCATAGATTCGAGGACAATACCCTATAATAAGTTCTTTTATGTCTTTTTAGTATTGTTTAAGTTGTGTACGGGATTAGTCCCGAATTTTGTACTCTAAAGTATTAGATGGTTTTGAGACATCATGTATAAAGTCTAGAAAGTCTTCCGCTTGCTATTTTTAATTAAATGTCTTCTTTGTAAAGAAAGTTTTTAATTCCTTATGATTTTTAGTGTCTATGCGATGAATGAATGCTAAGAGGATTGTATTAGACCTCTTCGAGGTCGAGTACGCCGGTTACGACTAGGGGGTGCTCTCGGGTCGTGACACAACTCAAACCACCACTCGTCTTCTCTCCTTACTGCTAGAAAAGACTACAAACAAGACACCACCAAACCACCAGAAAGCCTTACCCTCCTTTCTCCCTCCTCACGCTGCTATGAGTGAGGAGCTCCACCCTCTGATGAACCGGAGCACAAAAAAACAACCAACAGTAGATCCGCCTACAACCACACCGTCTGAAACGAAAATTCCACTCCATCCCCTTTGCCTTTCAAGCGAATGGCAAATGAACCACCAGATCTGACCACCAAAAGTCCATCCCATCCTCTTCACCACTCCGGTGAACACAAAGGAATACCCAGATCTCACAACCAAAATCCCCCTACATCCTCTTCACCACTCCAGTGAACACAAAAAAAACCCCAATCTCACAACCAAAACCCTCACTCCGTCCTCTTCGTCACTTCAGTGGACGACAAAGGAACGCCCAGATCTCACCAATAAAACCCTAGTCCATCCTCTTCGCCACTTCAGTGAATGACAAATGAATTACCAGATCTCACTAGAAAAACTTCACTGCTCCACTTCGTTGGTGCTCAAAACTGCGACCAGCAAACTCAAGCTCGCGCAACCAACAAGCAACCCTCCCCTTTTATGTTTTTTTTCCCCTATTTTCAGGTTTTTTGGTCAACACCAACTAACAACAATGAACCAGGTCTTCATCAACCCTCCATTTCTTGTGAGATTTGCTACTCTGGCGTCATATGTTTTGGTTTCAAGTCTATTTTTTATCTTCCCTGTGTTTCTTTTACTTTTTATTTGTGAGAATATCTTTTGTTAATTAGTTGATTGATTCAAAAGTTTAGTGCTATTAGTGGAAGTACTTTTTGGAGTCTTTTATGTTTCCAATTAACTAACTCTAGGAGTCCTAATTAGTTGATGTTAGTCAATTAGCAGGTAATGAGTTAGTGCTAAACTAATGCCCTATTTTTTTTCTCGATTTGTTTGTTTCCAAGTTCTATTTAAAGACTTGTATCATTGTTTTCAAAAGCAATAGAAAAAATTAGTTTCTATGTGTTAACATCTTATTCGAGTAGTCGTTCATCTCTTTTGCCAACATCTTTGGCAGTGTTGTTTAATTTTAGTGAGGTTGTTGTTATTTTAGTATAGCTTTAATCTACTCTTTAGATCTGGATAGAAAAGTTAAAACTCAACAAGTTTAATATTTCTTTTTTTGTTAAGTTTGATTAAGTATTATTACATTTTTTTTAGTGTTGATTATTTTAGTTTAGATGGGTGTTGTAATTTTTGTTTTTCTCCAGTGATGGTGAACTTTTCCAGGCAACCATTTTGTTCATTAAATAATGATCTATTATTATGGTTAGTTTTGGTTAATTTTGATGGCAGTTCATATTTTTTTTTCCCACCTTTGTTACCCTACTTTGTTTGATTATTAATTTTCCATTGTTAGTGATTGTTGTTAAGAACTATTTTTCATTAATTCTTTACTTCTCTATTTGACTTTAAGTATTACATAATAAATTTACTTTTAGTGAATATTGTTAAGAACTATTTTGCATTAATTCTTTACTTCTATGTTAACTTTGAATATTAGATAATAAATTTACTTTGGTTATCATTAAATTGTGATTGTTTTTAGGTAATTCATATTTCAAATAACTTTGTCTTTTACATTTAGTAGTTCACTCTATTTAAGTTGGTGTTTAAGAAGATCTGGATAATCTCAAACAAATTGAAAAGAGTATTAGTACTTTTGTTATAGTTATTGTGTATTGTTGTTACAAATGATTTATATTTGTTGTATATTGTTGTTCTCTACAGATTTAGCTAGCATGGGAAAAGATCCTAATGTTGTTGATGTGCAGTACAATTGTACCTTGAAGGTGACTTTTACAAGGTTAGATTTAAAAAACAATTAAACTTCTGATGCACAACAATCTTTCTCTAGAAAATATGGATAACGGATGATCCTGATCTTTGTCAATAGTTTTTTTCCATTTTATTTAACAAATATTTTCTCACTCTTCAATTTCTACATAATGGATGATCTCAAAGAGGTAAAGAAAACAAAAAAATGTAAATCTTGGCTCATTTTTCTTGTTTTTCTTGGCTTTTCCTTGCTTATTTTATTTTCTTGCGAATTCAAAGTTGGGTAATAGTTTCTTGAGTCTTCCTAAAGTTCATCAACAATTTATTTAGTTATTGACAAAGATACTTCCATTGGACATTGAGAATGGGTCGATCTATTGAAAATCATAATCAATTACTGGTAGTCAAGTAAGTACCCAAGGTAAAAGACTTTTAGATTCACTCATGAAAGATCTAAAGCAATATAGAGTTATCAGTGCATGTGTGGATGCTAGAATATAATTAGATAAATTGTTTAGTGAATGAACTGAGAATGGAACTAAAGAATTTAACATCCACTTTGGTGGAAAATGCACAAAGTTAGATTTCTAATTCAAGCTTAAATAACTTGTGATATATTAGTTATTCCATTTTTAAGTGTCGCATCCGAATCTGTGTTTTGTACGGGAGGACGTCTTCTTGATTTATTTAGGATTTCATGGTTCCTAAATTGGTTCATGTTTTAGTTTGTCTTCAATATTGGCTACGAAGTGAATAATTAAAGTAACTTATTTGTATTGAAGAAGATCTGGATAATCTCGAGCAAACTGAAAAAAGTATTAGTGCTTTTATTATATTTATTGTATATTGTTTTTGCAAATTATTTATATTTGTTATATATTGTGGTTCTCTTCAAATTTAGAAAGAACGGGAAAAGATCCTACCATAGTTGACGTGTAGTACAGTTGTACCTAGAAGGTGACTTTTACAAATTCAGTTTTTAAAAAATTAGACTATTGGATAATCGAGAAGCACCTGGGTTATGACAAAAAGTATGTTTCTGAAATGTAGGAAGAATTTAATAGCCACAAAATGACACAAATGTCAACAGGAAATGCTGAAGATTTCTAAGCTTTTAGAGTTACCATGGTCTGGATTATCAACAGGGAATAACAATGGTATGACCCTAACTTAAATAACACATGAATTGATAGAGGCTAATAAATATACTGGTTAAGCTAGATATATTTCACATTGAGAAGGATGGGAAACACACTTGGATAGATCATACTCTTCTTGCTCACAAATTTTGAACCAAACATTTATAAATGATAGTTAATAGATACGAACCAAAGAAGTAATTGACAAAATTTTATAAGGTGACTAAAATTTAAAATTGTTAGTGAATTGATACAATTCAACATTCAGAGAAATGATTAAAATACAATCTTGAAGCTAAGTGGAAGAAGTCACAACATCCTTTTATTTGTTTCGTTATTATTTTATCTTCGTTTTCTATTACGACCAACATTATTTTTGTTTATTGTGATACTTGAATCTTTTTTTACCGAAAGATTCATATTTGAATCTTCTTTGGTTGATAGATTCCAATTAAATTCAATTTCAACTAGTGAGAGCTTGTTAATACACAGTAGAGTGGAAGGAAACATGACGAGATAATCAAAATAAGATTAACAATTTATTTTATTTGTAAAATACATACTAACCAAAAGTAAAAAAGAAGAAAACTATTATCCGACGATACTAGAATTTTGTTGAAAATATATGATATTATAAAGTAGGATAGACATAAGTTTTATATGAATTACCTTATAGAGGCATCAATGGAACGATATTTTATGTTTCTCACTGTTCCTTGCATGATATGATAATTTCCATCATTTTCGTATCTTGTCAAAAGATTTGAACCATAATGACTATATTTTAATTTAAAATATGATTTGTATTTTTCGAAAGGCTATATTCACATATATCACGCAATATCAACCAAGTTACATGTGAACATAGTCTTTCGGATAATACTAATCATATTTTAAATGACAATATTGTCAATTATGGCTCAAATTTTTTGACAAGATATGAAAATAATAGAAATTATCGTATCACGTAAGGAATATCTAGAAGAATAAATTTTGTTCCATAGATAAACTCTATAAGACAATTCTTATAAACATTATATCTATCTTATTTTAGAACATCAGATATTTTAACAAGTCTCTAGTATTGTTCAACAATAGTTTGCATCTTCTTAACTTTTGGTTATTTGATATTTAAAAAATAAAAGAAATTGTTAAAATTATTTTTAAAATCTTGTAATGTGTTCTTGCATTCCAAAGTGTACTAATAGGCTCTCATTACTTGACGCTGAATTTGATTGAAATCTTTCAACTATAGAAGATCTAAATATGAACCATTCGGCAAAAGAACACTCAAGAATCAAAACAAATAAAAAGAATGTTAGTTTTGAGAAGAAAAAAAAAGGAGAGTAAACAATAACGAAAAAAAACAAAAGGGGATTGCAATTTCTTCAACCTATCTTCAAGATTGCACTTTAAACATTTATCTGAATGTTGAATTGTATCAATTCATTTACCATTTTAAATTTAAGTCATCTTATAAACTTCGTCAATTACTTCTTTGGTTCACCTTTGTTAACTACCTTTTATAAAGGTTTATTTCAAAATTCGTAAACTGTAATGATCCTCGAGTTCATTGTTGTGTGATTTTATTGTTTTGCCCCTCTCGTAGCTTTTGTATGGTGCTGAGTTGGGTGACATTTTTCCGAGGTGGTCAAGTGAGTTTTGAGTAGTTTTTGCCATTTTGGAGGCTTAATGTTTGAAAGAGTTGACTGCAGTCAACATCTGGATATTTTAATGTCAAGTTGAAATTATGTCAATTCTATCAGCTCTGGAAGGGTAATTTTTCTCTAGTTTGATGATCAGTTTGGGTGTAGAGGCTTTCATTTAAAATTTGTTTAATTAGGCGTTTTAGCTTTTAAGTTTTGCCCAAAGTTTGACCTTTGTCAACTTTCTTGGTGAACACACTTGAATGGAATTATGTCAGCGCGGATATCTCTCTAATGCCGAGTTTGGCCTAGAACGACCTTTGGTTCACTTGTCGATGTGATCGTGATGACCCCTTGGCACTTAGAGTTTTGTTTGGCGTTTCTTTATAAGGGTTGTCTTTGGTAAAAGTTTTGACCAAATGACTTTGTTGGTTGTTTCATCGATTTTTTTGAGTTTGGAATGTTGTTTCCACTAGGTAGCATAGTTTGTTCGCATTGACGGATTCAGACCGAACTCCAAGCCCCTGACAGAGGACTTTGGCTTCCTTGTGGAACTACTGATGTAGTGTTGCTGGTACCGCGTTCATAAAGACCAAGTGTCTAGGCCTCTGCATTCATGTGGGTCTTGCCGCATTCGCGAAGGGTAACCCCCTTCACGGTCATTGTACCTTGGTTGCATTCACAAAGGGTTGACTGCCTAGCCTCTGTGTTCGCAAGCCTCCTGCCGGTTTGCAGAGGGTCAGCTCGGCTGACCTATATGATCGCATGTGGTCTCCGCGTTTGCGAAGGCTAGTTAACTAACAGTTGGTGTTTTAAAAGACCCATTCTTCAGATTGCATGTATCATTTCTAATTTGGTGTATAGGCGATTTAGAGAGATTGTTTTGAAGGATTTGAGTGTTTCTTTGTGGAATTGATCAGGCAATTACATGGGCATAACCCGAGAATGATAAATCATCCGTTTTACTTGTTTTTCTCCACAAATTCTTCCTTAATTCTCCATTTGTTATTCCTTTTGAGCTAAATTAATACGGGTACTATTTTCGCTCGATGGTAGCTCAGATTGTGCCCATTTTCGAGGCATAACTTCCTTGAGAAATTAGGGACCTCATGACGGAGTAGATTTTGTTACTCTGTGCGCGGGTCCCATATTTGCATTTTTTGGGTCTCTTTCCATTTCTGATTTCCTTTATTGATTTGGGTATTGTTGTGTTTGTTTTTGTGTTCCCGTGGAATTATTGATAGCTTTACATCACTCGAAGGCCCTTTGAAAGGAAAAAGCACCCGAGTTGTAGTTCATGTGTGTTTCGACCTCGAAGTAGGTTATAGTTTCTCTTTCCTTAGACTTGGCTCATTTACATTAATTGTATTTTGAGCAGTATTGTATGTATAAGTTGGAATTTAAGATTAGTTTAGGATTTTTTTATAGTTAGTTGATTTATAGACATTATTGGGTTGCTTGGTGTTGTTTTAGCCAGAAAACCTTAGTTTAGGTTGATCCTTATGGTTGAAATCTTGGCTTATTGTTCTTTTTTGTCTTTGCTCTTTTTCTTGATGGTTTTACTTTTTGAGAATTCAAAGTTGGGAAATAGTTTTTAGGGTCTTCTTGAAGTTCATCATATGATCTTTTCTTCTATATTTAAATTTTACATGAAACAAGACTATCCAGTATCCCTTTTGCATAGTTTTAATCAAGTTTAACGGGTTTTTTTTATTATTGGTTTGAGTCTAGGGTCCAGATTTTTTTTCTCTAATTGTTTTGGATATCCTTTTAGGAGTATTAAGTAAATGAAATGTTATTTGATTTTGATTAAACAAAGAGAGGAACAAAGTAGAAAGAGAATGATATACAAGGTTCATGGTATATGTAACTGTAATTTCCTTGGTAAGTTAACAGATAAGTCAAGAATGACTAATTAGTCACTTCATATTGTAATAGTAGGATATTTAGGATATGTGTCTGAAGAGTATGCAACAATTTATTGAGTTATTGACAAAGATGCTTCCACTAGACATTGAAAATGCGTCAATCGGTTCAAAATTAGAATCAATTATTGGTAGTTAGGTAAGTACCCAAGGTAAAGGACTTTTAGATTCACTCATGAAAGATCTAAAGCAATATAGAGCTGTCAGTGAAGGTGTGGATGCTAGAATAGAATTATATAAATATGTTTATTAATAAACTTAGGATGACACTAAAGAATTTAACATCCTACTTTGGTGGAAAATGCACAAAGTTAGATTTCCAATTCAAGCTTAGATAGCTTGTGATGTATTAGTTGTTCCAGTTTCAAGTGTCGCATCTGAATCTACGTTTAGTAAGGGAGGATTTCTTCATGATTCATTTAGGAGTACCTTGTTCCTAAATTGGTGCATGTTTTAGCGTGTCTTAAAGATTGGCTACGAAGTGAATACTTAAAACAACTTGTTAGTGTTGAAGAAAATCTAGATAAACTCGCGCAAATTGAAAAAGGTATTAGTACTTTTATTATATTTATTGTATATTGTTTTATCAAATAATTTGTATTTGTTGTGTATTTTAGTTCATTTCAGATTAATCTAACACGGGGAAAGATCCTACCATACTTGACGTGTAGTACAGTTGTACCTAGAAGGTGACTTTTACAAGTTCAGTTTTTTTTTAAAAATAGACTATTGGGTAACCCAGAAGCTCCGGGGTTATGCAAAAAGATTTATGAAGAAATGTAGGAACGATTTAATTGCCACAAAATTACGCAAATGTCTAAAGGAAATGCTGAAGATTTCTAAGCTTTTAGAGTTACCATGGTCTGGATTATCAACTGGGGATAAAAATGGTATGACTCTAAATTATATAATACATGACTTGACAGCGGCTAATACATATAGAGGTTAAGCTAGATATATCTCACATTGAGAACGATGGGAAACACACTTGGATAGATCATATTGTTCTTGCTGATGAATTTGGAAATAAACCTTTATAAAGGGTAGTTAATAAAGATGAACCAAAGAAGTAATTGACAAAAGTTTTTAAGGTAACTTTAATTTAAAATTGTTAGTGAATTGATAGAATTCAACATTCAGAGAAATGATTCAAATGCAATCTTGAAGCTAGTGGAAGAAGGCGCAACATCCTTTTATTTGTTTCGTTATTATTTTATCTTCCTTTTCTATTACGACCAACATTCTTTTTGTTTGTTTTGATACTTTAATATTTTTTTACCGAAAGATTCATATTTGAATCTTCTTTAGTTTAAAGATTTCAATTAAATTCAGCTTCAACTAGTGAGAGCTTGTTAATACACTGTAGAATGGAAGGAAACATGACGAGATAATCAAAATAAGATAAACAATTTATTTTATTTGTAAAATACATACTAACCAAAAGTAAACAAGAAGCAAACTATTATCGAATGATACTAGAAATTTATTGAAAATATATGATATAATCAAGATTGGCTACGAAGTGAATAATTAAAACAACTTGTTAGTGTTTACAAAATTTAGATAATCTCGAGCAAATTGAAAAAGGTATGAGTACTTTTATATATTTATTGTATATTATTGTTGCAAATGATTTATATTTGCTGTATATTGTTGTTCTCTTCAGATTAGCTAGCACGGGAAAAGATCCTACCAAAGTTGACGTTTAGTACAATTACACCTAGAAGGTGACTTTTAGAATGTTAGTTTTTTTAAAAATTAAACTATTGCAAACCCGAGAAGCTATTTGGTTAGTGCAAAAAGTCTACTAAAGAAATGTAGGAACATTTTAATGGCCACAAAATGACGCAAATGTCAAAAGGAAATGCTGAAGATTTCTAAGCTTTTAGAGTTACCATGGTGTGGATTATCAACAGGGAATAATAATGGTATGACTCTAACTTATATAACACATGAATTAATAGAAGCAAATACATAAAATGTGTAAGCTAGATAAATCTTTGATTGAGAAGGGTAGGAAACACACTTGGATAGATCATACTGTTCTTGCTGATGAATTTTGAAATAAACCTTTATAAAGGGTAGTAAATAAAGATGAACCAAAGAGGTAATTGACAAAAGTTTATAAGGTGACTTAAATTTAAAATTGTTAGTGAATTGATACAATTCAACATTCCGAGAAATGATTAAAATGCAATCTTGAAGCTAAGTGGAAGAAGTCGCAATATCCTTTTATTTATTTCGTTATTATTTCATCTTCCTTTTCTATTACGACCAACATTCTTTTTGCTTTTTTTGATACTCCAATCTTTTTCTTACCAAAAGATTCATATTTGAATCTTCTCTAGGTGATAGATTCCAATTAAATTCAGCTTCAACTAGTGAGAGCTTGTTAATACACTATAGAGTGGAAGGAAGCATGACGAGATAACCAAAATAAGATTAACAATTTATTTTATTTGTAAGATACATACTAACCAAAAGTAAACAAGGGAAGCAAACTATTATCAAAGAGACTAGAAATTTGTTAAAAATATATGATATTATAAAGTAGGATAGACATATGGTTATATGAATTACCTCATAGTATGAGGTCATCGATGGAATAAAATTTTATACTTGTTGCTATTCCTTGCATGATATGCTAATTTCCATCATTTAAATGTTATGTCAAAAGGTTTGAACCATAATTGACAATATTTTCATTTAAAATATGATTTTTATTATTCGAAAGACTATCTTGACATATATCACACAATTTCAACCAAGTTACATGTGAACAATATTGTCAATTATGAGTCAAACTTTTTGACAACACATGTAAATGATGGAAATTATTGTATCGAGAAGAATACAATTTTGTTCCATCAATAACCTCTATAAGACAATTCATATAAACATTATGTATATCTTACTTTAGAACATCAGATATTGTTAACAAGTTTCTAGTATCGTTCAACTATAGTTTGCTTCTTCTTCACTTTTGGTTATTTGATATTTTAAAAATAAAAGAAATTGTTAAACTTATTCTTATAATCTCATCATGTTTTCTTGCATTCCAAAGTGTATGTACTAACAGGCTCTTACTAGTTGAAGTCGAATTTGATTAAAATCTTTCAACTAAAGGAGATCTAAATATTAATCATTCAGCAAAAGAACACCCAAGTATAAAAAAAATAAGAAGAATGTTGGTTGTGAGAAAAAAAGAAGAAAGATAACAATACGACAACAAACAAAAGGATGTTGACTTCTTTCACCTTGCATCAATATTGCATTTTACTCATTTATCTGAATGTTGAATTGTATTAATTCATTTACAATTTTAAATTTAAGTCGTCTTATAAACCTTGTCAATTACTTCTTTTCTCCGCCTTTATTAATTACATTTTATAAAGGTTTATTTCAAAATTCATCAATTGTAATGACCCTTGAGGTCATTTTTGTGTGCTTTTACTATTTTCCGCTTCTCGTAGCTTATGTATAGCTTTTTTATGATGCTGGGTTAGGTGACATGTTTCCCAAGGTGGTCGGGTGAGTATTGAGTGGTTTTTTCCATTTGGGAGGCTTAAGGTTTGCAAGAGTTGACTTTAGTCAACATCTAGATATTTTGATGTCCAATGGAAATTTTGTTAGTTCCATGAGCTGTAAAAGGGTCATTTTGGTGTAGTGTGATGATCGGTACAGGTGTCGAGGCTTTTGTTTGGAGTTTGTGTAATTAGGTGTTTTAGCTTTTAAGGTTTGCCTAAAGTTTGACCTTGGTAATCTTTCTTTCTAAACACGCTTCGAATGGAATTTTGTCAGTGTGGTTAGCTGTGAAATGCGGAGTTTGGTGTAGAATGACTTTTAGTTCGATTCTCAAGGTAATAGTGATGGCCTTGCGGCGTTTAACGTTTTGTTTGGCATTTCTTTATAGGTGTAAACTTTGGTCAATATTTTGGCCAAATCACCTCGGTTGGTTATTTCATCAATTTTTCTAGGTCCGGAATGTTGTTTCCAACTAGGTAGCATAGGTCACATGCGTTGATGGGTTTCTTAACGAATTCCGAACCCCAAACGGAGGATGTTGGTTTCGTTGGGGAACTATTGATATAGTGTTGCTGGTTAAGTGTTGAATCTGCCGCATTTGTGGAGACCAAGTGATAGGGCCTCCGCGTTCGTGTGGGTCTCACCGTGCTTGCAAAGGGTCACCCCTTCCACGGACCTATCACAGCCCGAGCCTACACCCCGAATGTGGCCGACACTTGAGAATCGTTGTTAGAACCCAAGCGAACTCTCGTTCCTGCTAACTTCAAGCGGAAGACTAATTCAAGCATACACAAGCATCAAAATCGAAGAATTATTTAAAAAATACTTATTAAATCTTAAAATTTATCTGAAAATACTAAGTATTTAACATATAATTTTACATAAAATATCTGAAACTGAATATTGTAAGACTGAGACAGTCTATCTATGGACCCACTTATGTATAAAGAAAGGCGTCGGGAAAGGACCCAAGACACCTCAAAGCGTTACTACTAAAAAATCATAAAATTAGAGTCCTTTGAAAGTTAGGAGGCCTCACCATGACGAGCGTATGATGTGATCTCAATGAAACTCTTGTTGATGATCCTGAGTACTTGAATTTGCACCATGAGAAGATGCAGGTCAAATGGCATCAGTATATTGAATGTACGAGTACGTAATAGGGTTGAACAACATAATTAACTGAACTGAAAGGTTGAAAGTAACTCAACTTAAATATAGTATAAATCATGATTAAAATCATTTAAGCTCTTCCTGTAGGAATGCAATAATAGTAAATAAAGAAACAAAGTGGATTTACAAGAGTTGGAAACTGAGATATTCAAAGAAAGGCAACAAAAACAACATAAGAAAGGATCATTGACCAACAAAAGAAGAATATATTAATGGTACTTAAGAAAGGATTATAAGGCTACTCTCTGGAATAGCTTTAAAGGCTATATTTGGCTATTTTTATCAACACCGGCAGGTCGCTTAGGACTCATCAATATATGATCGAGAAGAAGTAAACGTACTGTCTGTGTCTTAAAAGAATACTCATGAGAGAAATAGTCATATTTTACTTTTGTACCTTCAAAAGTAACAAATTCTATAAAATTATCCCACACAACATATCATTTTTCCCTTTTTAGGCGTAGCTTACGCGGTTGTTTCAGATTCACTTTCTATAATGCTTTACTTAATCATGAAGTATAGAAGTGATGAATTTTTTGAGGTTTTGGGGGGTGGGTGTGCGGGGAGGAATTTCTAAAGGGGAGAGTCCTGGAAAAAAAAATTCCCCTCCATGTCTAGATCTCAACTCCACCATTGTTCTACGAAACAACTCAAACCACCACTTGTCTTCTCTCCTTACTGCTGGACAAGACAACAAACAAGACACCACCAAACAACCAGAAAGCCTCCACCACCAAACACACTCTAGCTTTCTCCCTCACCACAACCTCTCACTGATAGAAGAAGTCATAGGTGACCTCCAAGTTTCGGCAAAACGCGATGGCGAAATGAGCTCAAATCTCCTACCAGACCCAAACCACTGCCTTACCCTACTTTCTCCCTTCTCACGCTGCTATAAGTGAGGAGCTCCACCCTCCGATGAACCAGAGCACCAAACAACAACCAACAATAGCTCCACCTACAACCACACCACCTAAAATGAAAACATCACTCCATCCTCTTTGCCACTCCAACGAACGGCAAACGAACCACCAGATTTGACCACCAAAATCCCATCACGTCCTCTTCACCACTCCAGTGAACACAAAGGAATCCCTAGATCTCACAACCAAAACCCCAAAACCCCCATCCATCCTCTTCATCACTCCAGTGAACACAAAGGAATCCCTAGATCTCACAACCAAAACCCCCATCCATCCTCTTCACCACTCCAGTGAACACAAACAAACCACCTGATCTCACAACCAAAACCCCCACTCTGTCCTCTTCGCCACTCCAGTGGACGACAAAGAACCCCCAGATCTCACCACTAAAAATCTAGTCCGTCCTCTTCACCACTTCAGTCAATGACAAACGAACCACCAGATCTCACCAGAAAACTTCACTGCTCCACTTCGTTGGTGCTCAAAATTGTGCACACCAAGGTCATGTTCAAGCTCGCGCAACCAACAAACAACCCTCTAACCCACTCACCTTTTATGTTTTTTTCCCATTTTCAGGTTTTTTGGTCAACACCAACCAACAACAATGAACCAGGTCTTCATCAACCCTCCATATCTGGTGAGATTTGCTACTCTGGTGTCATCTATTTTGGTTTCAATTCTATTTTGATCTGCCCTGTGTTTCTTTTACTTTTTATTTCTGAGAGTGTCTTTTGTTAGTTGACTAATTCAAAAGTTTAGTGCTATTAGTGGAAGTACTTTTAAGAGCCTTTTATGTTTCCAGTGAACTAGCTCTAGGAGTCCTAACTAGTTGATGTTAGTCAGTTAGCATGTAATGGGTTAGTGCTAAATTAGTGCCCTATTTTTTTCTCTCGGTTTGTTTGTTTCCAAGTTCTTTTTCAAGACTTGTATCGTTGTTTTCAAAAAGCAATAGAAAAGAGCAGTTTCTCTGTGTTAACATCTTATTAGAGTAGTCTTTCATCTCTTTTGCCAACAATTTTGGCAGTGTTGTTTAATTTCAGTGAGGTTGTTGTTATTTTAGTATAGCTTTAATCTACTCTATAGATCTGGATAGAAAAGTTAAAACTCAATAAGTTATTTTCTTTTTTTGTTAAGTTTGATTAAGTATTATTACATTTTTTTTTTGTGTTGATAATTTTAGTTTAGATGGCTGTTGTAGTTTTGGTTGTTCTCCAGTGATGGTGAACTTTTCCAGGTAACCTTTTTGTTCATTAATTAATGATTTATTATTATGGTTAGTTTTGGTTAATTTTGATGACAGCTCATGTTTTTTCCCATCTTTGTTAACCTACTTTGTTTGATTATTAATTTTCCATTGTTAGTGATTGTTGTTAAGAACTGTTTTTTATTAATTCTTTACTTCTCTATTTGACTTTAAGTATTACATAATAAATTTACTTTTAGTGATTATCGTTAAGAACTATTTTGCATTAATTCTTTACTTCTATGTTTACCTTTAAGTATTAGATAATAAATTTACTTTGGTTATCATTACATTGTTATTGTTTTTAGGTAATTCATATTTCAAATAACTCTGTCTTTTACATTTAGTAGTTAACTTTATTTAAGTTGGTGTTTAAGAAGATCGGGATAATCTCGAACAAATTTAAAAGAGTAATAGTACTTTTGTTATATTTATTGTGTATTGTTGTTACAAATGATTTTTATTTGTTGTATATTGCTGTTCTCTACAGATTCAGCTAGCATGGGAAAAATCCTAATGTAGTTGACGTGCAGTACAATTGTACCTAGAAGGTGACTTATACAAGGTTAGATTGTTAAAAAAAATAAACTTCTGATGCACAACTATCCTTCTCCAGAAAATATGAAAAATGGATGATCATCTAATCTTTCTCAATAGTTTTTTTTCATTTTATTTAACAAATCTTCTTTCACTCTTCAATTTCTACATTATGGATGATCGCAAAGAGGTAAAGAAAACCAAATAAAAAAATCTTGGCTCATTTTTCTTGTTTGTCTTGGCTTTTCTTGCTTATTTTATTTTCTTGAGAATTAAAAGTTAGGTAACAGTTTCTTGGGTCTTCCTGAAGTTCATCATATGATATTTGCTTCTATATTTTGTATTTTACATGAAACAAGACTATCCAGTATCCCTTTCCATAGTTTTATGTTTAACTAGATATTATTATGTTTTACTAGTGAGTTAAAGGTGGGGTTCTGAATTGTCTTTTTTCATTATTTTTAGATATCCTTTTAGGAGTATTAAGTATATGAATATGTAGTTTGAGCTTCTTCTTCTTCTTCTTGGGGTTCTAAATTGTCTTTTTTCATTATTTTTAGATATCCTTTTGTAGTTGAGCTCCTCCTCCTCCTGCTCCTCCTCTTTGAAATATATAAAAATGAATTTTGATTTTTGATTTTTGATTAAACAAAGTAGAAGGAGAATGATATACAATGTTCAAGGTATATATAATTGTAATTTCCTTTGTAACTTAGAAGATAAGTCTAGAATGACTATATAGTGACTTTATGTTGTAATACTAGGATATTGAAGATATGTACCTTAAAAATATACAACAATTTCATGAGTTATTGACAAAGATGCTTCCATTGGACATTGAAAATGGGTCAATCCGTTGAAAATCAGAAACAATTACTGGTAGTCAAGTAAGTACCCTAGGTAAAGGACATTTAGATTCACTCATGAAAGATCTAAAGCAATATAGAGCTGTCAGTGAAGTTCTGAATGCTAGAATAGAATTACATATATATTTTGGTGAACAAACAGAGAATGGCACTAAAGATTTTAACATCCCACTTTGGTGGAAAATGCCCAAAGTTCAATTTACAATTCAAGCTTAAATGACTTGTGATATATTAGTTGTTCCGTTACCAAGTGTCGCATCCGAATCTGTATTTAGTAAGGGAGGACGCCTTCTTGATTTTGTTTAGGATTTCATTGTTCCTAAATTGGTGCATATTTTAGTTTGTCTTCAATATTGGCTACGAAGTGAATAATTAAAGTAACTTATTAGTGTTGCAGAAGATCTGGATAATCTCGAGCAAATTGAAACAAGTATTAGTACTTTTATTATATTTATTGTATATTGTTTTTGCAAATAATTTGTATTTGTTGTATATTTTGGTTCTCTTCAAATTTAGCTAGCACAGGAAAAGATACTACCGTAGTTGAGGTGTAGTGCAGTTATACCTAGAAGGTGACTTTGACAAGTTAAGTTTTTTTTAAAATTAGACTATTGGATAACCGAGAAGTTCCTGGGTTATACAAAAACAAAAAATCTATTGAAGAAATGTAGGAACAATTTAATGGCCACAAAATGACCCAAATGTCAAAAGGAGATGCTGAAGATTTCTAAGCTTTTAGATTACCATGGTCTGGACTATCAACATGGAATAACAATGGTATGACTCTAACTTATATCACAAATGAATTGATAGATGCTAATACATATAGTGGTTAAGCTAGATATATCTCACATTAAGAAGGATGGGAAACACACTTGGATAGATCATACTGTTATTGCTAACAAATTTTGAACTAAACCTTTATAAAGGGTAGTTAATTTATATGGTAACTTAAATTTAAAATTGTTAGTGAATTGTTACGATTCAACATTCAGAGAAATGATTAAAATGCAATCTTGAAGCTTAGTGGAAGAAGTCGCAACATCCTTTTATTTGTTTCGTTATCATTTTATCTTTCCTTTAGTATTACGACCAACATTCTTTTTGTTTGTTTTGATACTTGAATTATTTTTTACCGAAATATTCATATTTGAATCTTCTTTAGTTTATAGATTTCAATTAAATTCAGCTTCAACTAGTGAGAGCTTGTTAATACAATGTAGAGTGGAAGGAAACATGACGAGATAATTAAACTAAGATTAACAATTTATTTTATTTGTAAAATACATACTAACCAAAAGTAAACAAGAAGAAAACTATTATCGAACGATACTAGAAATTTATTGAAAATATATGATATAATAAAGTAGGATAGACATAAGGTTTATATGAATTAACTTATTAAGGTCATTGATGGGACGGAATTTTTATTCACATATATCACGCAATCTCAACCAAGTTACATGTGAATATAGTCTTATGGATAATTCTGATCATATTTTAAATGACAATATTGTCAATTATGGCTCAAAAGTTTTGACGACACATGAAAATGATGGAAATTATTGTATCATGTAAGGAATATCGAGAAAAATAAAATTTTGTTCCATCGATAACCTCTATAAGACAATTCATATAAACATTATGTATATCTTACTTTAGAACATCATATATTTTTAACAAGTTTCTAGTATTGTTCAACTATATTTTGCTTCTTCTTCACTTTTGGTTATTTGATATTTGAAAAATAAAAGAAATTGTTAAACTTATTCTTTTAATATCATCATGTTTTCTTGCATTCCAAAGTGTATGTACTAACAGGCTCTCACTAGTTGAAGTTGAATTTGATTGAAATCTTTCAACTAAAGGAAATTTAAATATGAATTATTCATCAAAAGAACACTCAAGTATCAAAAAAATAAGAAGAATGTTGGTTGTGAGAAAAAAAAAATAGAGATAACAATAGGACAACAAAGAAAAGAATGTTGACTTCTTTCACCTAGCTTCAAGATTGCATTTTGATCATTTATCTGAATGTTGATTGTATCAATTCATTTACAATTTTAAATTTAAGTTGTCTTATAAACTTTTTCAATTACTTCTTTGCTCCGCCTTTATTAATTACATTTTATAAAGGTTTATTTCAAAAGTCATCAATTGTAATGACCCTTGAGGTCATTTTTGAGTGCTTTTACTTTTTTTTCCCTTCTCGTAGCTTCTGTATAGCTTTTTTATGATGCTAGGTTGGGTGACATGTTTCCCAAGGTGGACGGGTTAGTATTGAGTGGTTTTTGCCATTTGGGAGGCTTAAGGTTTGCGAGAGTTGACTTTAGTCAACATCTAGATATTTTGATGTCCAATGGAAATTTTGTTAGTTCCATCAGCTGTAAATGGGTCATTTTGGTCTAGTGTGATGATCGGTACAGGTGTCGAGGCTTTTGTTTGGTGTTTGTGTAATTAAGTGTTTTAGCTTTTAAGGTTTGCCTAAAGTTTGACCTTGGTAAACTTTCTTTCTAAACACGCTTCGAATGGAATTTTGTCAGTGTGGTTAGCTGTGAAATGCGGAGTTTGGTGTAGAATGACTTTTAGTTTGATTCTCAAGGTAATAGTGATGGCCTTGCGGCGTTTAACGTTTTGTTTGGCATTTCTTTATAGGTGTAAACTTTGGTCATCATTTTGACCAAATCACCTCTGTTGGTTATTTCATCCATTTTTCTAGGTCCGGAATGTTGTTTCAAACTAGGTAGCATAGATCACATGCGTTGATGGGTTTCTGAACGAATTCCGAACCCCAAACGGAGGATGTTGGTTTCCTTGGGGAACTATTGATGTAGTGTTGCTGGTGAAATGTTGAAGGTGCCGCATTCGTGGAGACCAAGTGATAGGGCCTCCGCGTTCGTGTGGGTCTCACCGCGCTTGCAAAGGGTCACCCCTTCCACGAACCTATCACAGCCCGAGCCTACACCCTGAATGTGGCCGACACTTGAGAACCGTTGTTAGAACCCAAGCGAACCCTCGTTCCTGCTAACTACAAGCGGAAGACTAACTCAAGCATACACAAGCATCAAAATCGAAGAATTATTTAAAAAATACTTATTAAATCTTAAAATTTATCTGAAAATACTAAGTATTTAACGTATAATTTTACATAAAATATCTGAAACTGAATATTGTAAGACTGAGATTGTCTATCTATGAAACCACTGATGTATAAAGATAGGCGTCGGGAAAAGACCCACGACACCTCAAAGCGTTACTACTAAAAAATCATAAAATTAGAGTCCTTTGAAAGTCAGGAGGCCTCACCAAAAGCTGATGAGCGTATGATGTGATCTCAATGAAACTCTTGTTGATGATCCTGAGTACTTGAATTTGCACCATGATAAGATGCAGGTCAAATGACATCAGTACATTGAATGTACGAGTATGTAATAGGGTTGAACAACATAATTAACTGAACTGAAAGGCTGAAAGTAACTCAACTGAAATATAGTATAAATCATGATTAAAATTATTTAAGCTCTTCCTATTGGAATGCATTAATAGTAAATAAAGAAACAAAGTGGATTTACAAGAGTTGGAAACTGAGAAATTCAAAGAAACGCAACAAAAACAACATAAGAAAGGATCATTGACCAACATCAGAAGAATATATTAATGGTACTTAAGAAAGGATTATAAGGCTACTCTCTAGAATAGCTTTCAAGACTATATTTGGCTATTTTTATCAACACCGGCAGGTCGCTTAGGACTCGTCAATATATGATTGAGAAGAAGTAGACGTACTGTCTGTGTCTTAAAAGAATACTCATGAGAGAAATGGTCATATTTTAATTTTGTACCTTCAAAAGTAACAAATTCTATAAAATTATCCCACACAACATATCATTTTTCCCTTTTTAGGAGTAGCTTACGCGGTTGTTTCAGATTCACTTTCTATATGTGAGTCCTCACTTTCACCCATAACCTTATCAGTTTGTTTGTCTTCAGTCATGCTATGAGTTTGATTTTGAGTAACTGTGATAAAAAATCAATATAAAAATTATCAAAATCAAAACAAAGTCACAAACAACATGAAAACTAACAACATAATTCAACAAAAGATTAAATAGAGAGCAAATTATCTCAAGAAAATAGCGACCCTTAAAAAATCAAGCGAACAATATCTCGAATTATGAAGTTTGAAATAAATATTTTAGTCAATACTTGGATACTAAATTAGAGTCAGGACTCAGAAAACACATGCCTTGCACAATCGACAAAAAAAAAAGACTAAACTATAATAATTAGGCTAAAATAACACATGTAGTACACTACACTTTCATATCTAAAATGCATACACATCATTGTTCAAATGAAGAAATAAAAAAGCTAATTTTAAAAAGAAGAAGAAAGAGACAAAAAAACACATTAAAAGGGGAGGTCAATAGACAAACGAAAAGAGAGATGGAGACTTTACTCAGTACCTACGAAAGAGAAGGATTAAGCAAACAAACTTGAGATTTCAAAATCCATTGAGCAGTGATTAAGAAGACATGAAGAGACCTAGATGAGGCTTTATAGTTTATGCCTTTACCTCTTTTAAACTTTAGAGAGTTTTTGTGTTTCATGACTTGCTCTCTATTCTATAAGGAAGAATACATGATTATAGAAAAATAAATGGGTTTCCGCAACTTTAAAACTTCAGCCTTTAGGAGTTAGGACTTGATGAGTGGTTGTAACACCTCGGAATCTACTTGGCTAAACCAGGGCTATGTGTGAGGGCAAGAGACAAGGAAGAGGGCAAGAGATAAGGGAGAGGGCTAGGGCAGCCCAACCTTCCCTATGCACTGCCACCTTCCCACAAGAGCCTTCACGGCTCATGGTGGCCACCACAGATCGTGGTACCACTCGTGGTGGTGAGGCAGTAGCTTCACTAAGCTGCCCAAACAAAAGACCCTCCCATGAGCCATTAAACGGTTGCTCGTGAAGAACTTGATGGGTCGTGGGAGGGGTCGTGAAGGTGTCTTAGGTTTATAGGGGTGAAGGTAAGGTAGTCTAGCTACTGGTCCAAGACCACGAGGAGGATCACGGCTCGTTGTGAGGACCACGGCTCGTGGAGCCTCTCGTGGTGATGGACAGTACACCGTTAAGTGAGGGGTAAATTGGGTCTTTTCGGTTTTAATTAGAATAAAGCTAGGTCATATTAGCAAATCCTAGTACACCTATATAAGTGATTTTAACCGACAAACTCACCCATTCAAGTCATTATTTCCAAGGCCCCAAAAGAAATCCTAAAGTTCTTCTCTCAAATATTTCTCTCTCTAGAACTTGAAGAAGAAGAAAGAGTTCGAGCTAGGATCAAGGTCAAGTGTCCAATCATCAAGAATTTTTGGGCTTTGTTATCAAGGTGTGATAGCTTTTCATCCATGAATTCCTTCCATCCATGGATTCCCCATGATTCCCCAATTTAAAGGATGAAATTCCCCAATTTGAGTAAGGGTTTCTTCCAATGTTGTTGGTATTGATGAATGTTGATCCAATTGAGTGGATTATGATTTTTTATGCTTAAATTTAGTAGATTCAATGTTTTTAGAATTAAATTACATGTACCCATGCCTAACCCATGTCTACAAAGATGAAATTGATGTAAATGGGTTTTATGCCATGAAAGGAGAATTTGTGGGTTTAGATGTATTCAATCTAGGATTGATGAGATACATTAGAACTGAAGCTTATATGATGAATCATGATTAGTAGTGCTTGAGATTGAGGCTATATGATGAAGTATGATTAGAATTGCTTGAGATTCAAGCATATAGACATAGATTGTTGAGAGTAAAGCTTATATGATGATTTATGATTAGTATTACTTTGAGATTGAAGCTTATGAGATGATTATGATGTTGAATTGCTTTGAGCGTGAAGCATATAGAATGACTAAGAGATATAGTGCTTTGAGAGCAAAGCTTATGTTATGAATTGTTGATTATTGATGTAATTGTTGTGGAAGAGATAGTTCCCACATGAATTGCTTATGTTATGAATGTGAAAGACTTTCTCACAGTGAATGATTCTAGGTTGAAAGGATTGCTCACCTAAAATGAATCTATACTAAAGACTAAAATTGATGAGGCAAGAGGTGAATACTCATGAGCACTAGATGAGTTAGATATGAGGTTATTTCTTGGAGTGTAAGAGGTGGCTACCCTTATTCCCTAATTTTTGACATGGATGCAAGTACCCATGATCCCTTATAGAAAGATATGGAGGTGAATACCCATCTCATATGATGAAAGATGTGGAGGTGAATACCCGTATCTTATATTGAAAGATATGGAGGCAAATACTCGCATCTTATAATGAAATGGTGTGGAGGCGAATACCCGTGTCATATGATAATTGGGCATGGAGGCGAATACCTATGATCCCATAAGATGGACATGGAGACGAATACCTGTGACCATATAAGCAAGGCAAGAGGCGACTACCCGTTAGCCTTTAAGTAAGGCAAGAGGTGACTACCCATGAGCCTTTATGAGAAGGCAAGGAGGCGATTTCCTCATGTTTATAAAAGATAAGCTAAAGATGAGCATGATAGATAATGATCTTGTAGAATGGCCCAAGGTGGCCTACTATGATGAGCGAGACTAGTGGAGGATTACCCATGTCTTAATTAAGTATGCTTTGAGGTTACTTATGAAGTATTGCTTTTATGTTATGATGATTTATGTGCATTGATTATACTTATGAATTATATTGTCTAAGTCTTATGTTTATGTTGATGTTCATGCAAGCTATCATATTTACTACATGTTTGTACTAACACATACTCTTGCCTACATTTCTTATCCAAATGTAAGATTCGGCGATATCAAGTCTCATCCCCGTGGCTAGGATCTTAGTAGAAGCAAGGATCGAAGATTGGTGAGTCCTCATAGCATTCGAGGATATAGCCACCATTTTCTTATGTTCTTTTCTTTTATGTTTTGAACTATTGTATGGGCTGCGTCACAAAGATATTCATGTTTTAGATGGTTTGAGACAACGTGTATTAGACTTTCGCTTCGTTTTATAAAGACTTTGACTATGTTGAAAATGTTTTAAATTTCCACTAAATTCTATTATCTTATGTTATGAAATCTAAGTGGCTTGTATGAGGCCTCTCAAGGTCTTGTAAGCCATGTCACATCTAAGGGGTAACCCGGGTCGTGACAGCGGTATATTTTTACTCATTTGAGGCCTATTTATCTCAACAATTAGTTTCCTCAATGCCTAATTATGTCTTATTCTAATGAAATTTTGATGATTTACAGCTATGAAGGCTAAAGGATAAGGCAAGGATGAATGAATGAAATAATGACCAAAAATATAAAAAGAAATGTAAACTATACACTGCTAATCGTCAAGCAAGAAAGGCAGATCGCCTAATGGGTGTGGCCTCTCCCAAGTTGAAAGTGCACAACACTTTCATTAATTGAGGCAAGTCGGCGAACTCCAAAAGGAAAGGTGACATGCCGAAAGAGAAGGGCAAACTTGTTGACCATCGCCGAAAGCGACAGTGCAATGAGAAAAATTGAAGGCATGAAAAGCGAATTAAGGTGATACTTAGTGATACACCGAATGTGAAAGGTAGACTCAAATGAGCTCGCCAACTGAGGTTCGAATACTTGAAGCCTAGAGTAAGAGAAAGGCAACTTGGAGAGCTATCGACGATCCACCCATTGTGATCGGCGAGCCAGACTAATGTTACCCAATGAGTAGCGTATTGAGTTTTAGACAAAATTTTAGAAAACCATAAATAACCCAAAGGAGAAAGAAAGAAAGATTTCACATAAGTGAGGAAAACTGGAAATATTGAGAAAAAAGTTTTAAATATTTTAGAGAGAGAAAACTTTACCTTGTGAAGAACACTTTCTAGTTTTGGGGTTTTCAACTTTTTCTTTAAATTGATAAATTGAAGTTGAATCCAAAGTGGAGAGAGAAACTTTACCTTGTGAAGAACACTTTCTAGTTTTGGGGTTTTTCAACTTTTTTCTTTTAAATTGATAAATTGAAGTTGAATCCAAAGTGGGTTTTCTTGTAATTGATTAATCTCATGTTATCCATGGTTGCTTTCATGAAATGTATAATTTCTTTGCTTTTTGTGATGGGTGGCTAAAACCCCAAGATTTAGGGTGCAATTATGGGGTCGGGTGTTGATTTGATGTCGTGGGTATTCTGTTGTGCTCTGATTTGTTGTTGTTCATACATGAATTTGGGATGATTAGCATGGGGTTAATTTATGGGTTAATGTTGCAAACTTAATTTCTACTGTCAATCTCCTGTCGATGCTCGAAAGATATTAGTTGGAGTGGGTAGTTAGTCTGATACTAGCAATTTAGGTTTGATTGTATGTAACTTGCTTGAAAATAGCGGTTATGGGTTGGATCTATTTTCTCTATTTCTACATCGACAGAGAGAATAGAGTAAGGTATTGTGATGTTTAGTATAGCATATAGAAGAGACCAAAAGAAGATTCTATGCAAGGATTCTATGAGATTGAAAGAGCATTAGTGTCATTGAAGATGACCCAACCTATTCATGAATGATCATCACTATAGAGAAACACAATTATCCCTATGTGACATTGATTTATGATCCCCGCACCCCTAGATTGCTTGTTACTTCTTGAATTTTTTGAAATTTTAGTTTAATTGTGAAAATTGATAACCAAATCCTTTTATTAAATTGGTGGAATCATCCACCCAATTGTTTTTACTACTACAAATAAATGAATTTACCATTCAAATTTCTTGATAGAATTTTACCATTCTCTATGGGATTCGACCCGACTCTTAGTTGGGATTTTTTATTGACGACAATTGTTGTCTCTTTTAATTAATTGTGGAGAGCACATTTGAGCGTCATCAGGACTAACAAAGCAATATAATGTATAATTATTCTTATATATTAGGGCAAAATATTAAATGAGGCTAATATACCTAAAATAAAAATATAAGTATAGCAAACTCGGTGGTGTTGGAAAGAGGACTCAAAGACCTTCAATTTGATACATCATGGGCCACCTAACTCTTTATGTGCTTAAAGTTATGGTCCTTTTAAGTTGAACCAAAACTAAAAACTGAAGTTTAACTTGTTTGGCTTTTCAAAGTATGAGATGTTACAAAGACTATCTTCACATGTAACATTCTTGAGCTCTGGCTCGCCTGAAAAATATATGTGAGAGTGCATGATATGCGTGAAATAAATTATAAGTTAAAAAATGGAGCTTCAATCTAATGACTGCCATTTGGGTTGTCACTATGTTGTGTGTCATTTAGGTCTAAAGGGTTTCAATTAGCTTGCGCTCATTGATTTAAAATTTCTTCAGTACCATCGATATCTTCTTGTTGTTGCTGGTTAGGTAGTTCCTCCTCAAACGAATCCTTTTGATCCTTTCTTATGTTGCTTTCATTGCATTCTTTGAAATATTTCATTTTTCAACTCCGTGTAAATCCACTTTATTTTATTTTTTATAAATGATTAAAGATAACAAAAATTTGTTGAATATAATAAATGTACTCAATGAATAAATAATTCAAATGGGCATAAGTGTTGCTAAATTACCTTGCAACCATTAATGTTGTTGTCCATTAATGTACAATTACACTTATTCAATGGGCATATTCATCAAGACTCCCACTTAAGTCTGCCTACATCAGTTTAAAAGGAGCTAAAAAGAATGCTTCAATATCATTGAAAAAATTGTCCTACTCTACGTAGGAGGATTTTCTAAGGCAAACTGCTCCAAATAGCAATTCTATGACAATTTCTAGTCTAAGTTTAGACCAAGGTAAAGAATAACTTTAAAAAATTCATTACAAGGCATAAAACATCAACATAGCATGATAGGCATCATAGGCAAGATAAAACATGCTTAATTCCCCTAAAAATACCGAAAATGAATGCTAAGAGAATAATTCTATCAACTAAACATGAGCCATACTAAGAAACCTCTCAAAACTAGCTAAACATCATGTAAGTACATTGTCTAAGATCGGTAAGTTGTAGCCTACCTCGAAGCCGATCACACAGACTTCAAGGTCTACTAAATTGAAGTTTTACCCTTCTGAATTGCCTCCGATCGCTGATACACTATCAAATTAAAGATCATTTAGTTAATACGGTCGAAACAATACCCATATTGCAGATAATATCATGGACCTAAAATCGAGTAAAATTTGGTTTGTGGGTCGCGTGCATAACTATGAAACTAACTATAATGAGTCCCAACTAGCTCATGAAACTTGTGTCGAAAAATTAGACACAATCCTAGCCCAAATCGACACCAAAATAGCCCCATACAAGTTTAGAGCATCAAAATCACCATTAAAGAGTAGAAGAGGGGTTTATGGGACATGAACTTAACAAGTCCACCATGCTATCCCAACAACTCTAACTTAAGACCCCCACAAATGCAACAAATCGCACCAGAAATGAGCTTAAATGGATCAGCTCAATTGATCAAGATGTTGCCTTTGGAATTTTGAGAAATGATGCTGAAATTCATTGATCTCACTTATATACTAATGTGACCTCCGTATATACATGACTAAGGGCCGCGAACAGGGTGGTCAACTGGACTAGGTCTACATTGACCCTTCTTTGCAAACGTAAGACCTTGTCCACGATCGTGTGGGTTGGAGTGCCTATTCTTCATGAACGTGGAGTCGAACTTGTGAATGCAGTTGAAGGGCCACGAACACAAAGCACAAAATTTGGTGCATCAACAAAGGTTGCACCAACTCAAGTTAATTGGAAAATTATCCTGACGGGGAGATCGGCATCCTTCGAAATCCATGCACACAAATGAACTTTCTACCCTACCAAATTCGATAATTTGGACTTAACGGAGATGGAAAAACATTCATTGGAGGTCGTCTCGACAAAAAGTGGGTCCCACACTCAAAGTTCCATTTAGCCATTAAGCCACAAGGTAGGTCAAAATGAGTCTGGAAGCCTCGGGACCCAAATCAAAGGTCCACTTAGATCAAGCTCGACTCTCCCGGGTTAACAAGAAAAAGCAGAATTGCATTCTGAGGTCGATTAGTTGAAGTATTGACCATAGTCAACCGTTCAAACTGCAAAAGTTCAAAAATAAAGAGACTTACTTAAAAAACAAAACGAAGGCCAGGTGACTGAACAACTAGTCCCAACAAGTAGGGATGGCAATGGGGCGGTGCGGGGTAGGGGTGGGGCGGGTTGAGCTTAACCCACAAAATTTTTAACTCTCTTCGCCCCTCCCTGCATAACAAAAATTTCATTTTCAACCCACTCCAACCCACCCCGCATAAACCCGCCCCGTGTGAACCCACCCCGCAAAGCTTTTTTAATATATTTTTTCTAAGTATGTTTGATACTAAAAATAAAATTCATAAAAATAAACTCATTTTTTCATCAAGCTGTATTAATTTAATAGGATAGTGACTTAAAATATTATTTTTTCGAGGTCAATTGGAAAATCATGTAAGAAATTGTATTATTTTTTATTGAAC
This sequence comes from Solanum tuberosum, assembly GCF_000226075.1. NCBI lineage: Eukaryota > Viridiplantae > Streptophyta > Magnoliopsida > Solanales > Solanaceae > Solanum > Solanum tuberosum. The sequence continues at coordinate 358,139 of NW_006239259.1, read as the reverse complement.
CATTTTCATTTACTATCTTGAATATTTTAGTAGATTTATAGAAATTATCTTAATAAACAATGTTCTATTACTCTTATAACATGTAAAAATTTAAAATTAAATTTAAATCCACATAAAATCACATATACCCGCAACACGCCCCGCCCCGCACAACCTTAAACCCTCCCCGCCCCATTTCCATTCCTACCAACAAGTCATAAATGACTTAGGATCACTATAGAAAAACTATAAACATTGAAAATATCGAAAACCAGAGAAAAAGACCTAAAAGGTCATTACAATCTGGTCACTTTTTGACCAAGTGTGTTCTTTTATTCCTTTCATTTGAGCTATGTTGTATTGTTTTAGATTTGAGCTGATAGCATTTTAAATCCCAACCATTTTCGGATGTCCCTAGACCTCACCTAGCCCAGATTCCATCTAGGGCTTGCCTAGCCAAAAAAATTTAAGTCACTATTCGAAAAGTTTTCTCACCTAAATTCTTTACTATTGTCTTACTCATAAAAATCAGGTCAAATCCTTATAATTTTAGTACTCATACTATATTTATGCATATTTTTTTGATGCATCGTCTAATAAGTTTTATCTGTACTGATTCTATGCTCGCTTGTGGCCCTTTTAATGATATGATTGTGACAAGATCTTGGTATTCAAAGACTTAATCTTTCCTTCTATTATTGATTGTCTATATTTTGTATTCGTTCAGACAGTTATGTATTGTATAGCCTTACTTTCATACTTACAGTAGCTCTTGTACTGGTGACACCAGTTCTAAGTTGGAATCTTGTGTATATTTTTACTTTCCTTGTTCTGTTAGCTTAAGAACATTGAGGTTGGTCTAGAATGATCTTTGGTCTGCTTCCCGAGGGTTCTCGCTAAAATATAGTTTAGGTGTTGGACCCACTTTTTGTTGAGACGACCTCCACTTAAAGTTTCGAATGTCCATAAAGTTTGAAATGTTGCTTTTGGTTGGGAAGCATTTTTTGTTTATGTTGGTGGGACTCCAAACTATTTTTGAAGATCTAATTGAAACTTGGGATTTAAATACTAAATTAGTTACTGCACTTTGATGTGGGAACCGCCCCAGTGAAGCCTGGGTCATTTCGGTGGAGCATCTCCCATGGAGGGCTGGTCGCTTTGGCGAGTGTCCCCTATCAGTGGACCTCTACTCATGTAGAGAGTTCTTCCACAAGAGGATACGATTCTACAAATCTCCACTCCACTTCAGCAAAGTTTTTCCGTTTAGAAAAACCTCTTACCGACAGTCATTTTTTCACTTCGTCAACATCCACGAGTGGCCTCGGAATTAGCCCAAAAGCCTCAAGACCTAAACGAAGTGTCGTTTTAGACCAAACTCAAGATCTCCAAGTTAATCACACTAACAAAATTCTCAACGAAGCTCGTTCACTCAGAATGTTGACTAAAGTCAAACTTAGGCCTTAATTTGAAAGTTAAAATGCTTAATCGCACAGACTCGCACCGAAAGCCTCGGGAGTAGTGCTAACTATGCTACTAGTCTAAAATGACCTTTCTGGAACTAATGAAATCAACATAATTCGATTATGAGGTCATCTTCCTAAACTCCTAATAAAAAATGACCGTTCAAGGTTAAAAATTTCTAAAACACTAAAACTCGCATAAAAACAAAACGAATGACCAGGTACCAAACTGTTTGTCTCATCAAATCATAAATGAGTTGGGGTCACTACACGAAAGGTTCAAACAACGAGCATGAGGAATACACCAGAAATGAACTGCAGGTCATTACAACATCCACTACTAAAAAATACTTTTTTCCGTAAAGTAAGAGTCAAGAATATCTGAAGGCTTGAACAACCCATGAAATTGGTACCGCATATCATGATTGATCTCCGAAATTGCCTCTTTATCTAGACGATGCCTCCAACATACCTTAACTACATGAATGTCTCTCGATTTCAATCGCCGCACATCTCTGGCTAGAATGGCAATTGGCGCCTCCATGAAGGTCAAGTAGTCATCTAACTCCACTACATCATACTGAAGCACATGAGACTCATCAGGAACATACTGGCGCATCATCGAAACATGAAAGACTAGGTGGATAGATGAGAACATTAGAGACAAAGCTAACTAATAAGCAACCTCTACAGCTGACCGAAGGATCTCAAAAGGCCCAATATACCTGGGCTAAGCTTGCCCGCCTCCCCAATCTCATCACGCCTTTCATGGGTGATACATGGAAGAAAAATATATTATCAACTAAAACCCTCAAAGGTTTCCAGCCACCTATGATCCGTATAAATCGTATGCCGAATCTGAATTGCCCGAAGTCTATGCTGAATCAGTCTCACCTTCTCCAAAGATTCCTAAATCAAGTTTGTACCACTAGGGCTAGGCTCTGTAGACCCAAACCAACCAACCAAAGAGCAACAACACCTACTATATATGGCCTCAAATGGGCCATCTGAATGCTAGAATTGTAGTTGTTGTTATACACAAAGTCCGCCAAAGGCAAGAACTGGTCCTAGTGACTTTCAAACTCTAAAATACAAGCCCACAATATATCCTTAAGAGCGTGGATAATACGCTCCGACCGACCATCAATATGCGGGTGGAAAGTTGTGCTGAGGTCAATACGAGTTCCTAACTCATCCTGAAAAGTCCTCCAAAAGCTGGAAGTAAACTGAGCACCCCGATCTGTTATTATGAAGATCGGCACACCATGAAGATTAACCACCTCACGAATGTAGAAACAACCTAATCTCTTGGCACTAATCAGAGAGGAAGTGTTCTGACTTGGTTAATCGGTCACCGATCACCCAAATGATGTCAACACCTCGAAGGCAAACTTGCCACAAAGTTCATATTGATGTGATCCCACTTCCACTCCATGATGGGTAATCTCTAGAACTTACCACCAGGCCTCAAACGCTCAGCCCTCACTAACTGGAAACTCAGGCAATGGGACATATAGTCTGTAATATCTCTCTTTATGTCGGCCCACCAGTAATGTTGCCTTAAGTCACGATAGATCTTTGTAGTGCCAAATGAATTGAATACCCTGTATTGTGGGTCTCACGAAGTATCAACTGAATGAAACCCCTAACTCTGTGAACACAAGTATAGCCTACAAATCACAGAACCCTATCTGAATCCAAAGTAACCTGAATGATATCACCTACTAACATTCGATCTCAAAGTGCCACCGCGGCCTCATCCTCAAATTGACGGCTATAGATCTGATCAAGTAAGGACGATTGAACTCCCACATAGGCTAAAACACGCCTAGAATATAAAATATCCAATTGAACCATCTGATTAGCTAAGGATTGAATGTCCAATTCAGAAGGTCACTCCATAGTAGATAAGAAGGTTAGACTACCATACTCACTGCCTTCCTACTCAACGCATCCGCTACCGTATTCATTGTTTCTGGATGGTAGAGAATAGAGATGTAATAGTTTTTCAGAAGCTCAATCAAGTGACGTTGCCTTAAATTTAGGTCCTTTTGTCTCATAATATACTGAGATAAGTGTAGATCTCACGACAAACTTTATACAAGTAGTACATCCAGAACTTAAGCGCAAAAAGTACCACCGCTAACTCCAAGTCATCAGTGGGTTAGTTGCACTCATGGAGCCTAAGTTGCCTCGACACATAAGCAATAAATCGACCTTTTTATATCAAAACACAATCCAAAACAATGTCGGATGCGTTACAATAGACCGTCAAGCTGTCGTCCTCAACTGCAAGAGTAAATACATGAGCGGTAGTTCGCAACTATTAAGCTTCCAAAAACTCAACTCACACTTCTCAGCCCAATCAAAGGTAACATCTAGGCGAGTTAACTAGGTCAAAGGTACAACAATTGTGGAGACGCCCGCCACAAACTATTTGTAGTAGTCTGCAAAACTGACACAGCTCCGAACATCAGTAACTGAATTGGGCCTAGCCCAATCACGAATAGCCTCAATTTTTACTGGATCTACCATGATGCCATCCTTGGACACCACGTGCCCCAAGAACGCGACAGACTCTAGCCAAAACTCGCACTTTGAGAATTTTCCATAAAGTCGTTGATCTCTCAAAGTATGGAGCACAATCCTCAGATGCTTCTCATAATCAATCCTACTCTACGAGTTTACTAGAATTTCATCTATGAACACAATGATGAACAAATAAATATACGACCTAAACACCTGCATAATCAATTCCATGAAGGCGGTAGGGGCATTAGTCATCCCAAAAGACATCACTAGGTACTCATAGTGGCTACTAGTCTTAAATACGGTCTTACAGATGTTTGCTATCATAATCCTCAGTTGATGGTAAGTAGACCTCAAATCAATCTTTGAATACATTGTGGCACCCTGAAGCTGGTCAAATATATCATCAATCATATGCATGGGCTAGCGGTTCTTCACTGTCACCTTATTCAACTGCCTTTACATCAATACACATATGCATCGTATCGTCTTCCTTTTTCACCAAGAGAACGGGAGCTCCCATAGGCGATACACTAGGCCAGATGAATCCCTTACCTAATATATTCTGAAGCTGAATGTTGAGCTATATAGGAGCCATCTAATATGTTAGAATGGAAATAGATCGAGTACCCAGCTCAAGCTCAATAGGAAAAGAAATATCATGGTCTAGGGGTAGGCTTGGTAGGTTGGTAGGGAATACATCTACAAAACCATGGATGATCGGAATGACTCAAGTGGAGGGACTCCTTACTCACATCATGCATATAGGCTAAGTAAGACAAACATCTTCTAGACATTAGTCTTCGAGCTTGAATGAAAGAGATAACTTTATCGGTGTGTACCTAATAGAGCCCTGCCACACCATCGGGGGAAAACTAAGCATGTCTAAGGTAAAGGTCTTAGAGAAGTAATATAAAACTACATGGTAAAAGGCTTACCAGTTCATGCAAAGAATCATATCAAAATCAAGCATATCTAATAATATAAGGTCAGCCTGGGTGTAACATCCCTGGATAGTAACTAAGCATGATAGAAACAACTGATCCACTATTCAAGGCTCACGCACGGTGGTCGACACATGCAACGGTGCTGCCATAAGCTCAAAAGTCATACCCATATGAGAAGCATAATACACAGACACATAATAATATGTAGAGCCTACAATAAATAAAATTGAGGCGGGCTGATGGCACAAAAGAATCATACTTGTGATCACATAATTTGATGCCTTAATCTCCGCCCTCACTGGAGCTACATAGAAATATCCATGTCCGCCTCTGCCTTGGCAATCAGTCCTACCACCTAACGTACCTCCCCAGGAACCACTCCAAATAGCCTGTTGTCCACCGCGATGGTCCTGACTCTGACCTCGACCCCTAGCTGAAGGTGCTGCTAGTGGAGTTGGTAGAGCTGGAGCAATCCACCTATGCATGGGAAAATCTTTGGACCAAAGAAAAACAAATGATAAGGTGATGGGTGAAAGTGAGGAATCAAATACAGAAAGTCAATCTGAGACAATGTCGTCAACTATTGATACTGAAAGGAAAAAAAAGATATGTTATGTGCGACCATTTTACAGAAATTGTTACTTCTGAAGGTACAAGCATAATGTGACCATTCCTCTGATAAGTATTTTTTAAGATAAGAAATAGTACGTCTACTCTTCTTGATCATATATTGACGTGTCCCTAATGTCCTTCTAGTGTTGATAAAAAATAGTCAAATATAGCCTTTAAAGCTATTCCAAGGAATAGTCAAGGTGAAGTAATTGTTGTCTCTTGAAAATTTAATCAAGAAGAGTGTAGAGAAGTTCTATATCATATGATAATAGTTGATGGAATTCCTTTTAGCTTTGTTGAGAAAGAAGGTTTAAGAGTTTATGAAAGTGGTGCAACCTCATTTTTGGATCCCATCTTGTAGTAGTGTGACTATGGATTGTTTTAGCCTTTTTAACGAAGAAAAACAAAAAATTAAGGAAGTAATTTATGGAAAGAAAACAGAGAATCTATATCCTCACTGACACTTGAACTTCTGTACAACGAATTAATTACATGTGTATCACTGCCCATTGAATTGACAGTGAATGTAATACGCATAAGAAAATACTTAATTTGTTAGGTGCTTACGTAACTGAAGGATAAATCAAATCTTCATTGTCACAGTTGATAACGTCAACTCAATCGATGTGATTGTAAATGAATTTTCTAAGCAATTGACTAAGATGTAAACTGATTTGATGAACGGTAATCACATTCAAGTGAGGTGTATGGCGCACATTGTGAATCTTATCGTCCAGGATAATTTAAAAGAAAATTATTTTTCTATTTAAGGTGTAGACATGTCGTGCAATATGTTAGAAAGTCTCCTGCAAGGTTTAAAAGGTTTCAAGAAAGTTGTGATGATGAACAACTCAATTGCAAAAATATTTATGCTCTACCTAATGTTAAGTAGAGCTATCGAATTTGAGAAAAGATTTTCAAATTATGCTTCTCGCGAAATTGGCCTGAGACATGACTTTGATAATTCTTTTGTTAAAGTTGGAATCATTGCAGGTGAACTAGTGAGCAGCGATCAGGTGCACATGAAAATAATTACCAAATTTCTTAAATTGGTTTTCTCCTTACTTTGAAAATATCTGGATTAGTTTATGTGACATCAAATATTCATTTTCTTGAAATTTGTGTGATCGTTCTTTTTTTTGAATCAATTGATTGTTGTTGACACTGAATTTTGGACTAGCATTTTTAAATTTTTATTTTTTAAATAGTTCAAAATTTAATTTCTCCAACTTTATACAATTATTGATAATTATCCTTATTTTTTAAAATGTTATGATTTTTATTAGTTTATTTTGAATTTTGATTTATTTTAATTATTAATATCTTTTCACAGTGCGTAGAATTTGAAATATTGTTTAATTTTTCTAAACCATCATTTTTCATTAAATTATATTTTTATATGCTATTAATTATACTTATTTGAGCACAATCTATTAATTCATTAAATACAACAAATGAATTACATATATAAATATTTAATTATTGATTTTAGCACAATTTTAATAGTCAATAATTTTGATTGCTTTTATAATGCTTTACTTAATCATGAAGTAAATAATTGATGAATATTTTTAGGTTTTGGGGGGTGGGGGGTGGGGGGAAGGAATTTCTAATAGGGAGAGTCCTCAAAAAAGTTTTCCCCTCCATGAATAGATCTCAACTCCACCATTGTTCTGTGAAACAACTCAAACCACCATTCGTCTTCTCTCCTTACTGTTGGAGAAGTCAACAAACAAGACACCACCAAAAAGCCTCCACTACCAACCACACTCTAGCTTTCTCCTTCACCACAACCTCTCACCAATAGAAGAACTCCTAGGTGAGCTCAAAGTTTCGGCAAAACACGATAACCAAATGAGCTTAAAGCTCTTACCAGACCCAAAACCACTGCCTTACCCTCCTTCTCCCTTCTCACGCTGCTATCCGTGAGGAGCTCCACCCTCTGATGAACCGGAGCACCAAACAACAACCAATAGTAGCTCCGCCAACAACACAACCTAAAACGAAAACCCCATTCCATCCTCTTTGCCACTCCAGCGAACAGCAAACGAACCACTAGATCTGACCACCGAAACCCCTTCCCGTCCTCTTCACCACTTCGGTGAACACAAAGGAATCCCCAGATCTCACAACCAAAACCCCATCCATCCTCTTCACCACTCCAGTGAACATAAACAAACCCCCAGATCTTACAACCAAAACCCCCACTCCGTCCTTTTCTCCACTCCAGTGGACGACAAATGAACCCCCAGATCTCACCACCAAAACCCTAGTCCGTCCTCTTCGCCACTTCAGTGAATGACAAACAAACCACTAGATCTCACCAGAAAAACTCTACTGCTCCACTTCATTGGTGCTCAAAACTGCAACCAGCAAGCTCAACTCAAGCTCGCGCAACAAACAAATAACCCTCTTACCCACTCCCCTTTTACGGTTTTTTTTCATTTTCAGTTTTTTCGGTCGACACCAACTAACAACAATGAACCAGGTTTGCATTAACCCTCCATTTTTGATGAGATTTGCTACTCTGGCATCATCTATTTTGAAGTCTATTTTGATCTTTCCTGTGTTTCTTTTACTTTTTATTTTTGAGAATGTCTTTTGTTAGTTGACTGATTCAAAAGTTTATTGCTATTAGTGGAAGTACTTTTAGGAGTTTATTATGTTTCCAGTTAAACAACTCCAGGAGTCCTAATTAGTTGATGTTTGTCAGTTAGCAGGTAATGGGTTAGTGCTAAACTAGTGCCTTATTTTTTTCTCTCGGTTTGTTTGTTTTCAAGTTCTATTTAAAGATTTGTATCGTTGTTTTTGAAAAGCAATAGAAATGATCATTTTCTCTGTGTTAACATCTTGTTCGAGTAGTCGCTCATCTCTTTTGCCAACATTTTTGGCAGTGTTGTTTAATTTTAGTGAGGTTGTTGTTATTTTAATATAGCTTTAATCTACTCTTTAGATCTGGATAGAAAAGTTAAAACTCAACAAGTTATATTTTTTTTTTGTTAAGTTTGATTAAGTATTATTACATTTTTATAGTGTTGATAATTTTAGTTTAGATGGTTGTTGTAATGTTGTTTGTTCTCCAGTGATGGTGAACTTTTCCAGGCAACCTTTTTGTTCATTAAATAATGATTTATGATTAGTTTTGGTTATTTTGGATGGCAGTTCATGTTTTTTCCCACCTTTGTTAACCTACTTTGTTTGATTATTAATTTTCCATTGTTAGTGATTGTTGTTAAGAACTATTTTTCATTAATTCTTTACTTCTCTATTTGATTTTAAGTATTACATAATAAATTTACTTTTAGTGATTATTGTTAAGAACTATTTTGCATTAATTCTTTACTTCTATGTTTATGTTTAAGTATTAGATAATAAATTTACTTCGGTTATCATTACATTTTTATCGCTTTTAGGTAATTCATATTTCAAATAACTTTGTCTTTTATACTTTTTAGTTAATTCTATTTAAGTTATATATTAAAATTAGCCAATGAAAAAAACTTCATCGATGGTTTTCGAGGCCTCCCTATTTTTTGAAAGATGAAAATTTTAATTTATACTCATATATATTATATGTTGAAATTGGCCGATGAAGAAATCATCGTTGATTTTCAAGGCTCTCATGTTTATAAGACGGGTTTTATTTTGTTTAACTATTATTTCTTTCTATTTATTTTATTCATGTTAAATCATAAACAATAATTTTACTAAGTGTGTTTACAAGTACCTAGAGTTGCTTTCCAAGGAAGATATTCGAAAGACATTTGAATAGTATTTTTATGTATATATTTTTTAATGATAGGAAAACATTAGGTTGTTTTTCATATTATTATTTAATATATTATTTGTATATATTTTATGTTTATTATAATTGTACTTTATTTTTATCTCCTTATCAATTTAAAAAAAAAGTGAGTTTAGCCTGGACTCACAATTGTGAATTCTAAAGGGTGCTAATACTTCCCTTCAAAATAACTTGAACTCTTACAAAGAATATATTGGTTTTGTAAGCTATATTTTAATTAATTAATTGATTTCCTAGTTATTTCCTAAAATTAGGTGAGGAATCTTAAATCTTTTCTTAAGATTTTTTTAAATTTAATTTGATTGAAGTATTATCATTTTTTGAGTCTCATGACGTAGCACCTTATTTATAAAAATGAGGATGTAAACAATTGCAAGTGAAGATACTGATTTAAGTGATATCGCAACGAAGATGAAAGAAAAATTTGATAAGTCTTGGGGTGATCCAACAGAAATAAAAAAGATAATTTTTATTTCATATTTTTTGGATCCTCGTTACAACCTTGAATTAGTTGTCTATGCACCCATAAAGATGTTTGAGGAAAATGAAAATAATTCTGATGCACAACAATCCTTCTCCAGAAAATATGAAAAATGGATGATCCTAATCTTTCTCAATAGTTTTTTTTTCATTTTATTTTACAGATATTCTCGAACTCTTCAATTTTCTACATAATGGATTGTCGCAAAGGGGTAAAGAAAACCAAAAATAAATAAATCTTGGCTCATTGTTCTTGTTTTTATTGGCTTTTTTCTTGCTTATTTTATTTTCTTGAAAATTCAAAGTTGGGTAACAGTTTCTTGGGTCTTCCTGAAGTTCATCATATGATCTTTGCTTCTATATTTTGCATTTTACATGAAACAAGACTATCCAGTATCCCTTTTGCATAGTTTTAAATAGGGGTGTTCACGGTTTGGATAAAAACCTATCCAAATCGAAAAATCAAACCGAACCAATAAAATAAAACCAATTTTATTTGAGTTTGGTTTGGTTTGGTTTTGGATTTTTGAAAACCGATAGTATTTGGTTTGGTTATGGTTTTATTCGAAAAAACCGAAGAAATAACCGAACAAATGAATTATATACATATATTTTATTAATATACATACTCTTAATATATTGTTTTTTATAAACAATTTTAAATATCTTATATATATTCTCATTAAAATTTCATTATAATTTACTTATTAAAAGCAAAAATGGCCAAGATGAAAACATTTATCTTAATGATTTCATGTATATAAGTGTCTATGACAATTCTTTGTGGGACTGAAAATGTTATTGTCTCTACTTTCTAGGCCAATACAGTGAATTTTAAAGCTTTATTGATAGTAAATTTAGTGATCAAAAGTTCAGTAATCTAAGTCATTCTAACTATTTTTCGTTTTGAATGGATTGTTGTCATTTTTTCACATTTTGAATAAATTGTTTCTTTTATTTTTGTATATGGTTAATAAACGAATAATCAAACCAAACCGAACCGAAACGATAACCACCAAACCGATAAATGTATATTATATTTGGTTTGGTTTGGTTTTGATAATTTTAAAACCGATTAAGTTGTTTTGGTTTTGGTTTTGACCAATAACCGATCCAAACCGACCCGTGAACACCCCTAGTTTTAAGTTTAACTAGATATTATTATTTTTTTCTAGTAGATTGAGGGTGGGGTTCTGAATTGTCTTTTTTCATTAGTGTTAGATATCCTTTTAGGAGTATTAAGTATATGAATATGTAGTTTGAGCTTCTTCTTGAGGTTTTGAATTGTCTTTGTTCATTAATTTTAGATATCCTTTTAGGAGTATTAAGTATATGAATATGTAGTTTGAGCTTCTTCTTGAGGTTTTGAATTGTCTTTGTTCATTAATTTTAGATATCCTTTTAGGAGTATTAAGTATATGAATATGTAGTTTGAGCTCCTCCTCCCCCTCCTCCTTCCACCACCCCCCATGGTCCTCCTCCTCCCCTTCCTCCCCCTCCTCCCCCTCCTCCTCCTTCTCCTCCTCCAATTATATAAAAATGAAATGAATTTAGATTTTTGATTAAACAAAGAGAGGAACAAAGTAGAAGGAGAATGATATAGAAGGTTCATGGTATATATAACTGTATTTCCTTTGTAACTTAAAATATAGGTCAAGAATGAAAATATAGTGACTTAATGTTGTAATTAGGGGTGTTCACAGGTCGGTTTGGATCGGTTATTGGTCAAAACCAAAATTAAAATAACTTAATCGGTTTTAAAATTATCAAAACCAAACCAAACAAAATATAATATACATTTATTGGTTTGGTGGTTATCGGTTTCGGTTTGGTTTGATTCGGTTATTATGTTACTAACCATATACAAAAATAAAAGAAACAAATCATTCAAAATGTGAAAAAATGACAACAATCCATTCAAAACGAAAAATAGTTAGAATGACTTAAATTACTAGATTACTGAACTTTTGATCACTATATTTACTATCTATAAAGCTTTCAATTCACTGTATTGGCCTAGAAGGAAGAGACAATAACATTTTCAGTCCCACAAAGAATTGTCATAGACACTCATATACATGAAATCAACAAGATAAATGTTTCCATCTTGGGCATTTTTTCTTTCAATAAGTAAATTATAATGAAATTTTAATCAATATATATACGATCTTTAATTTTTTTTATAAAAACAATATATTAAGTATGTAGATTAATAAAATATATGTATATAATTTATCGGTTCGATTCTGTTATTTCTTTGGTTTTTCGGAATAAAACCATAACCAAACCAAATACTATCGGTTTTTAAAAATCTAAAACCAAACCAAACTCAAATAAAATCTGTTTTATTTTATCGGTTTGGTTCGATTTTTCGGCTTGGATCGGTTTTTATCCAAACCGTGAACACCCCTAGTTGTAATAATAGGATATTGAAGATATGTACCTTAAAAATATACAACAATTTATTGAGTTATTGACAAAGATGCTTCCATTGGACATTGAAAATGGGTCAATCCGTTGAAAATCAGAATCAATTACTGGAAGTCAAGTAAGTACCCTAGGTAAAGGACTTTTAGATTCACTCATGAAAGATCTAAAGCAATATAGAGCTATTAGTGGAGGTGTGGATGCTAGAATAGAATTAGATAAATATTTTGGTGAATAAACTGAGGATGGCACTAAAGATTTTTAACATCCCACTTTGGTGGAAAATGCCGAAAGTTAGATTTACAATTCAAGCTTAAATGACTTGTGATATATTAGTTGTTCCGTTTTCAAGTGTCACATCTGAATATGTATTTAGTATGGGAGGACATATTCTTGATTTTGTTGAGGATTTCATTGTTCCAAAATTGGTGCATGTTTTAGTTTGTCTTCAAGATTGGCTACGAAGTGAATAATTCAAGTAACTTATTAATGTTGAAGAAGATCTGGATAATCTCCAGCATATTGAAAAAAGTATTAGTACTTTTATTATATTTATTGTATATTGTTTTTGAAAATAATTTGTATTTGTTGTACATTTTGGGTCTCTTCAAATTTAGCTAGCACGGGAAAAGATCCTACTGTATTTGACTGTTGTACAGTTGTACCTAGAAAGTGACTTTGAAAAGTTCAGTTTTAAAAAAATTAGACTATTGGATAACTGAGAAGTTTTTGGGTTATGCAAAAAGTCTATTAAAGAAATGTAGGAACAATTTATTGGCCACAAAATGACGCAAATGTCAAAAGGAGATACTGAAGATTTCTAAGCTTTTAGATTACCATGGTATGGATTATGAACAGGGAATAACAATGGTATGGTTCTAACTTATATAACACGTGAATTTATAGAGGCTAATACATATAGTGGTTAAGGTAGATATATCTCACATTGAGAAGGATGGGGAACACACTTGGATAGATCATACTGTTCTTGCTAATGAATTTTGAACTAAACTTTTATAAACGGTAGTTAATAGATATGAACCAAAGAAATAATTGAAGAAGGCTTATAGGGTGAGTTAAATTTAAAATTGTTAGTGAATTGATACAATTCAACATTCAGAGAAATGATTATAATGCAATCTTGAAGCTAAGTAGAAAAAGTCGCAACATCCTTTTATTTGTTTCGTTATTATTTTATCTTCCTTTTCTATTACGACCAACATTCTTTTTGTTTGTTTTGATACTTGATCTTTTTTTACCGAAAGATTCATATTTGAATCTTCTTTAGTTGATAGATTCCAATTAAATTCAACTTCAACTAGTGAGAGCTTGTTAATACACTGTAGAGTGGAAGAAAACATGACGAGATAATCAAAATAAGATTAACAATTTATTTTATTTGTAAAATACATATTAACCAAAAGTAACAAGAAGAAAACTATTATCGGACGATACTAGAAATTTGTTGAAAATATATGATATTATAAAGTAGGATAGACATAAGGTTTATATGAATTACCTTATAGAGGCATCGATGGAATGAAATTTTATGCTTCTCGCTATTCCTTGAATATATGTTAATTTTCATATCTTGTCAAAAGATTTGAACCATAATTGACTATATTTTCATTTAAAATATGATTTTTGTTATTCGAAAGGCTATCTTCACATATATCACGCAATATCAACCAAGTTACATGTGAACATAGTCTTACGGATAATACTGATCATATTTTAAATGACAATATTGTCAATTTTGGCTCAAATTTTTTTGACGATATATGAAAATGATAGAAATTGTCGTATCACGTAAGGAATATCAAGAAGAATAAATTTTGTGCCATCGATAACCTCTATAAGACGATTCATATAAATATTATGTCTATCTTACTTTAGAACATCATATATTTTTAATGTAACACCTCAAACACCAGACCCAGAAAAAAATTGCAGAAAATTATAAGAACTAGTGAACCACGGAAGGGATCACGGACCATGATAGGGTCTACTGTCTGTTGACCTCCCCATGGTCATGACTTGGACTCCACCAGGATGGGACCCTTCACGGGTCATGGTCTTGATGACGGGCCATGGTGGTCCTCATGGAGGCTAACCAGTAGGCCCCCAAGCCTAGCCCTTAGACACCCATCGCCCAAGTAAGGACCACGGAGACCTTCATGGTCTGTGGTCCTTCACACGAGCCGTGGGAGGGTCTGGGATTTTAGATACTCAGACCATGGGAATCTTCACGGTGTGTGGTCCCTCACACGGTCTGTGAGAGTGGTCGTGGTCGGCTCCATCAGCAGTTTAAGTCAGGGATCTTTTAGTCTTTTCCTTTTATGTTGGATCCCTAAACTACGTCGTTTTAACCCTAAACTACGTGGTTTTGACCAGTTTTAGCTAGAAACATAACTAGAACTTACCTAAGTCAAATCATTCATTAAAACTTAGAAATTTTAGAAGCATAAGAAGAGAAAGAGGCAAGCAACCCTAGTTCAAGAACACAACAAGGTTCCATCAGTACCAGCCCCGAAATCGAAAGATTTCTCCGTGAATTTCATCACTAGGTATTTTGACTCATTAGGTCCCTTGTTTTCAGTCAGATTCTTGATTCCCTCAATATTATCTAGACCTAGGGTTTCTTGAATGTCAGAATTATTGAGTTTTTAGTTGTTAGAATGATCCAAATCAGATTATTATGTTATTACTCAGTTTATTGTATGAATTTCAGAACCCTAGCTAAGTAGTTCTTCAGTTCTTGAATTACACATGCTAGGCCAGATATTTCAGTTATTTCAGATATACATGCCTCAGTTTTGAATGTGTCATTATATGTTTATTAAGGTGCATTCTCAGTTTGCTTGTCATTTTGAGCTATCTAGTATATCACAGAACTTCAGTCATAATGTGTTAATCACTTAATCTATTGGGAGTAGCATAATACCGGGTCAGCTACCCATATAGTCCCAGAACTATGAGCCACGTAGGTTGTAAGTCCCCTCTGTGGGCATCATTTAGTGATCACGCTAGCATGCCTTTATACCTTTGACCGGGTAAATTGGGTCCTCTCGATGGGACGTATACATCAGACTCCATACTTAGCTTATGTGGTTTTATTATCGGTTATTAGTAGCTCCCACAGTTCACTCACATCCCATTTGCATTGACCACATTTCAGTACAGTTAGTATGCAATCTTAGGATGTTATAAAATGGTCATTGCATTCAGTTAGCTCAGCATTCAATATCTATATCATGTTCAGGTTATACTCTTGCTTTATTGCTTGTTCAGTTATATGTTTATTTCAGCTTTACTCTATCCTGCATGCTCAGTACCCTTCAAGTACTGACACATACGTTGCACTACATCTTCTCGTGAGGAAGGTTCAGGTCCCCAGCAGTCAAATCACGCATAGATGAGTTCCCGATCTTCAGTTCATCAGCATCCGTGGTGAGTCCTCATTCTT
This sequence comes from Solanum tuberosum, assembly GCF_000226075.1. NCBI lineage: Eukaryota > Viridiplantae > Streptophyta > Magnoliopsida > Solanales > Solanaceae > Solanum > Solanum tuberosum. The sequence goes on along the minus strand of NW_006239259.1, from coordinate 342,434 downwards.
CGAGGACTAGTGACATGTTTATCTTTATCTCTTTTAGCTTTAGTTTCAGTTTTGCTAGATGTAGTTGGGGCATGTCCCAACATTTCTAGTCAGTTTAGAAGATTATTTCAGACATAGTTAGTTTCAGCTTTAGTCACACAGTTTGTTTTCTTTATTGTATTCAAATTATCAGTTTCTTATATTTATATAGTATATGGGTATTCCCCATCATTTCAGACCTCCATATGATTTAGCTTCCGCACAGTTTTAATTGCTCAATTTATCTTTAGTTTGCTTTGATTTTGCTAGCAGGGTTAGCTTTGGGTCGTTCGTGATCCTAGGCCCCGTGTCCGCGTCCAGGGGGTAATTTCGGGGAATGACAAATTTCGTGTAAGAGCATTAGGTTTAAGTGTCCTAGGATGTCTGAAAAGCCGCACTAAGTAGAGTCTTTTTCATGGGTGTGAAGTGCACCACATCTAATTAGAAGGAGGCTATAAGGTGTTTTAGAAGAAAAAAAACTTCATTTTCTTGTTACTCTTACCGTGCATGAGGTATGATCGAACTTCTCATTCTAAATCCTTTGTTATGCATTTCAGATCATGACTCCTCATAGAGCTAACGCCAGGAATGCAAATGCCAGGAACACAAACGCAGCTCCTCCAGTCCCAGATCAAGAGGTTTCGAATGCAGAGTTGCGGAATGCAAACGCAGCTTTCGCAAAGTTTTAAATGCAAATGTTGGGTAAGCTGCAACTAGAGTGCGAGATTTTGTGAGGATTAATCCGCCAGAATTCTTAGGATCGCACGTTGATGAGGATCCCCAAAACTTCAATCATGAGGTCAAGAAGATCTTTGTAGTGATGCAAGTAACTGGGAATGATCGGGTTAAGTTAGCATCGTATCAACTTAAGGATGTAGCTCATATCTTGTATACTCAGTAGAAGGAGAACAGGGGTACAGATGCAACTCCTATTATTTGGAATTGCTTTAGTGAGACCTTTCTGGACAGGTTTTTCCCAAAAGAGCTAAGGGAGGCGAAAGCTCAGGAATTTATGAACTTGAGGCAAGGTAACATGACACTCCAAGAGTATGGGCTCAAGTTTACCCAAATCTTCAGGTACGCTCCTCACATGGTCGCTGATTCTAGGGCTCAGATGAATAAGTTTCTATATGGAGTGTCCGACTTAGTGAAAACAGAGTGCTGGAATGCTATGTTGGTGGAAAATATTAACATCTCTAGGCTCATGACTCATGCTTAGCAGGTTGAGGGTGATAAGCTTAGGGAACACGCTAAGGAGAGTAAGAAAGCTAGGACAGGAAACTATCACTATTCTCAACAGAAATCGGGTGGTGGAAATCACTCGCATTTTCAGTAGAAGTCTTCGACTCCATCACCTTCATCAGCTAGTGTTCCATCCTCCAAGTTCCGCAACGATCAGAAAAGTAGGGCATCAGGCTCTAAGACTAAATGTAGTGTTTCAGGCACCAGAACCTACCCAGCTTGTCCGAAATGTAATAAGAACCATCCGGGAAAGTGTCTTGCAAGAAGGGATGGATGCTTTGGGTATGGTGAGTCTGGTCATAGGTTGAAGTATTGTCCTTCTAGACAGGGTCAAGGAGGTAATAATGTTAGTGCTCAGTCCACAACTTCAGCAGCACCAGCAGGTCGCCCGACTCAGTAGGGTAACACATTTGGTACAGGTGGCGGTCAGCACTAAAGTAGGTTGTATGCTCTCCAGGCTCGCCAGGATCAGGAAGAATCTCCTGATGTAGTCACTGGTACGTTACAAGTCTTTGACCTTGATGTTTGTGCATTGTTAGATCCAGGGGCTACTTTGTCTTTTGTAACTCCTTACATAGCATTCAAATTCGATGTTAGTCCAGAAACTCTCTCAGAACCGTTCTCAGTCTCCACTCTAGTCGGTGACCCAGTTATAGCTAGACAGGTTTACATAAATTGCCCTGTCACAGTCTCTCAGAAAGTCACCTCAGCAGATCTCGTAGAGTTAGAAATGGTAGACTTTGATATCATCCTAGGCATGGATTGGTATAACCAGAATTGTAGAACCAGGATTGTTCATTTTCAGTTTCCAAATGAACCAATCTTAGAATGGAAGGGTAGCAGCTTAGCGCCTATGGGACGATTCATTTCTTACCTTAAGGCCATAATGATGATTTCTAAGGGTTATATCTATCATCTAGTTCAGGTTAAGGATTCAAGCTCCAAAACCCCAACTCTTGAGTCAGTTCCAGTAGTTAATGAGTTTCCTGAAGATTTTCCCAGAGTTCCACCCGAAAGGGAAATCGACTTTGGAATTGATCTCCTTCTAGATACCTAGCCTATTTATATTCCTCCTGAAAGAATGGCTCCAGCTGAGCTTAAGGAATTGAAAGAAAAGTTGAAAGACCTTCTAGATAAGGGTTTCATCAGACCTAGTATTTCCCCATGGGGTGCACCAGCGTTGTTCGTGAAGAAGAAAGATGGTTCTCTCAGAATGTGCATTGACTATATGCAGTTGAACAATGTCACAATCAAGAATAAGTATCCCATCCCCAGGATTGATGAATTGTCTGACCAACATCTGGGTGCTAGTCATTTCTCATAGATAAACCTCAAATCCGAGTATCATCAACTCAGAGTCAGAGATAGTGACATTCCGAAGACAACCTTCAGAACTTAGTATGGTCATTATGATTTTGTAGTTATATCATTTGGACTAACCAATGCTCCTGCAGCTTTCATGGATTTTAATGAACAGAGTGTTCAAGCAGTACTTGGACTTGTTTGTTATCATCTTTATTGATGATATCCTCATCTACTCTACTAATGAGGAAGAACATGCGAGTCATTTGAGGGTTGTCCTGTAAACTCTCAAAGATTGCCAATTATCTAAGTTCAATAAGTGCGAATTTTGGTTACAGTCACTTGCTTTTCTTAGGCATATAGTGTCTAGTGAAGGGATCCTGTAACACTCCGGAAAATGATAAGTTAAAATAGAGCCTAAACGTGAGGATGAATGTCTTGAATGAGAGTTATAGGAGTCAAGGCCACGAGGCTAGTGCCATGGCCAAGGGGCCAAGCCAAAGCCAAAGGCCAAGGCTACCCCTAGCCTTTAGCTAATAACTCAACCTTCACGAGAAGGACCATGAATCGTGGTCCTCACCACGGTTCATGAAGGTGGGTGTGGTCTTGCCTTGGACATGAAAGTTTGGCCACCACTTTTCCTAGCTACTGCCTAAAACTTCACGGCCCTCACCACGGTCCTTGGTCATGACCACGACCATGGGAGGTTCTCGTGGAGTTTCCTTAGGCAAGGGAGCAATAGATCCCAAGTGGCGAGGCTACTGACTCAGGGACCACAACTTTGTGGTCTTTACAACGGCTTGTGGAGCCCCTCATGGTGATGCCTTGGGAGTGCAAGCCTTGTGCTACCTAGGAGGGGCTAATACCTCAACCCTCCACGGGCATGACCACGTGCCGTAGTCCACTTCACGAGTTGTGAAAGGGCTCATGGAGATGACTAGGGCTCATGAACCAAATTCCCCAAACACCAAGCCGCTGTCACAATCTTCACGAGAGGGACCACAAGTCATGGTCCTCACCACGGATCGTGAAGAAGGGCGTGTCACCTTGGCGTGTGTTTTTAATGAGGGTCATTTAAGTCTTTTACTTTTTAAGTCCAATTAAAGTGGGTGTGTTTTGGGTATTTCGGGGGTAAAATATATATTGGTTTTATGTCAAAATTAACAAGACTTACTCATCAATTCAGAACACCCAAATATTTCCCCAAATTCCTTTTCTCTCCAATATTTCTCTATATAGTCCCTCCATTGAATAACACCAAGAACTTGAAGAATAAGGCTCAAGAATCAATCTTCTCAACTCCAATTCGTGGGCAAAGCTTAAATTAAGGTATGGGGACCTTTATTCATGGAACACTTTTCTCCTTGAAGCCCTTCAACTCTAATTTCAAAATTTGGGATATTGTTCAAAAACTAGGGTTTTCATTCTAGACATGGGTTCTTTCTAAAATAGATTTTTTTTATGTTAAATGCATTATATTATGGATGATTTGATGTTTAATGGTGATTTGTATTGTAGAATTCCCCCATGAACCCATGAACTACCCCATGACCCCAATTTCATGAAATGTGATGGGTGTATTAATACAAGATGATTACTATGAATTGTTCCTATGTTAATCTAGTTATTGAATCTTGTTTTATTCATGCTTAAAGTAGTATTTCTAAGTGTGATTGTGAGACTTGGTTCATGATCCTTGAAGGGGGGTAAATTGTGAAGGTTTGTTCATAATTGATAATAGTTGTATGTGAACTTGCAATTCACTTGAAAGGTAAAGATCTTATCACCATGGTGTAAATTGAGGTATTTTTGAAAGGTCAATTCACCCCTTACCCTTTACACATATTCATGTATGACTTGTCTAAGATGGTCATAACATTGTTGTGTTGATTGAATGGCTATTTCTCATGAAAACACTATAACTGTAATGTGAAAGTTCTACTCACATGTTAATGACGATTCTAGGGTTGAAAGTACATTCTCACCTTTAATGAATCTATGAGCTATTTTGATGAATTGTATTGAATGAAGAGTAGAGCATTCCTTCACACATGTAAATGAAATTCAAGACTAGTTATGTATAATTTGGTAAATAATGCTTAGCACCGAGTGGATATGGAAAATGAAGTAAAAGCCTTTCCGTCAATGCAATAGGTTGGGTCATCTAAGTGAACTCATGAGATGGAAGCTCCTCCGCTAATGCAATTGGTCGGGTTTCTAGTAGAAATCTCCCTATCCCATAACTATGTGCTAACATAGGACTTTAGCTAGTGGATCCACCTTATAGCTATACATTTAGTTCTACCTTAGGCAAGTAGGACACCTTCTTTCGGTGTGGGGTTACACGTCACCGGATTCCATGTAGCTCACATGTTCTATGTCTGTTATGGCTATTATTCCCTATATGAAAAATAATGAATAAGACATGAACTAAAATATGACTTCTTGGTTAGTATACTTAGTAGGAGTAGGGGTATGGGACTTCACTTCTACATTGCACATGTAGACTTAGTAGGATGTTATGGGATGGTTCCTTTATGATATCATGAGATATGAATGTATGAATATATGTTGAATGGATAGTTGATATGACTGACTTTCCTTATGTTCAAGTAATGTACAAGACTAGTTCCTTACTTATGACTATTGATTATGATGAGGTGTAAAGATGATATGCATGACTAAGGTAACTTCAAATGAGTACTTAGTATGGTTGGTATTATGGTATGCCAACCATACATTGCACAAGTGTTCCTTAGGGGTTGCTAAGGTGATGACTTTAATATGTTATAGGTATAAATGTGATCTTGGTTTGTGTTTGACATTGAATATTCATGTTGATTTCTAAACTTCACAAATGCATACTTTTCAAATAAAAATGTCATTTTTATCATATTTCAAGGATTTTATGTATGTTTCCATACTTAGTACTTTATGTGCTAGCCCCTTTCTTCTACATATTGATAAGTGTAGGTTTCGTCTAGGTGACATACACTCTTTTTCTGGAAGAAGACTTGGATTGCTTATCACCAAGTTGTGGGAGTCCTGAAGTTCGAGGATGGATTAGTCATTTCTTAGTTTCTATTGTAGTTCTTATATTGAGACATTTATTGATGTTAAGGGCTAAGTCCCAAACTTTGGATTCCTATGTTAGATAGTAAATGAGACAGTCTAGATTCTTATGGTTTTCTTTTATGAAAACTGAAGTTAGACTTTGATTGTAAAAGTTTTAAAGTTTTCCGCATTATTTCTATGTCTTATGATGCTAGAGGCTTGCATGAAACCCCTTCAGGGTCGAGTACGCCGTGTCGCATCCGGGGTCTAGACTCGGGTCGTGACAAACTTGGTATGAGAGCATAAGGTTTTGGGAATAATATTTAGGTTGATGTCTCATGAACCACGTCTAGTAGAGTCTTGCTCATGAGTGTGAAGCACGCCACACTTATGAATGAGAGGCTATAAGATGTTTAGGAAATTTCTATGTTTCCATTACTCTTTAGTCGTGCTTGGAATCTTAACTCTATGAAGTCCTTTCTCCTAACCCTTTTCTTGTGATTATAGGCAATGAATACAAGAAGGGCTGATGCTAGGAGGGCAGTCGAGGAGAATGTGAATGAGGAGGTTCCCCCTCAAGCTCCTCAAGACCCTCAAGTTCCTAATGATGAAGGGGCTATGACTAATGTTGATATAAGGGCAGCTCTCCAAACTTTGACTCAACTCATGACGGTTCAAGCTCAAGCCGTCACCACTCAAGCCCAAGCCATAACGGCCCAAGCCAACCGAGAAGTTAGGCCCCAGGTAGAGCCCAATGTGAGTACCATGGCCTCATGGTTGAGAGATTTTACTAGGATAAACCCTCCTATCTTCTTGGGTTCCAAATTGAATGAAGACCCATAAGAGTTTTTGCAGGAGGTCTACAAGATAGTGGAGGCTATGGGGGTCACTTCTATTAAGAAAGCCGAATTAGCTGGGTATCAATTGAAAGAGGTGGCCCAAGTATGGTATACTCAATGGAAGGATAATATGTTTTTACGGGTAGGTCCCATAAGTTAGGAGGTATTCAAGAAAGCGTTCCTTGATAGGTTCTTTCAAGGGAAAAGAGGGAAGCAAAGGTGGAGGAATTTATCAACCTTCGTCAAGGAGGTATGAGTGTCCAAGAATACACTTTGAAATTCACTAAGTTGTCCAAATATGCCCCCATCTTTGGTGTCCAACCCAATGGATGAGATGCGTCGCTTTGTAACGGGTGTGTCCGATTCCATTAAGGAAGAATGTCGTGCAACAATGCTCCATGACAACATGGATATCTCAAGGTTAATGGTATATGCTTAACAAGTTGAGGAGTCAAGGCTTAGGAATAAGAATAGAGAGGTGAAGAGGCCAGGGCCTGATGATGGAAATTCTTCTAAGGGTAGGTTTGAAGGTCAAAGTGGACCAAGGTTCAAGAAGAGGTTCTCCAATCAAAGTTCATCCAATGCTCCAAAGACCAACAAAGATAAGGAGTCTAACCCTAAGCCTCAAGGAGGCAATAGGGGTGGATCTTCCATGGAGAGGCCTACATATGCAGAATGTGGTACGAAGCATGAGGGAAAATGTCTTGCCGGTATGGGGATGTGCTATGGATGTGGAAAAAGTGGGCACTAATTGAAAGATTGTCCAACCAGTGCGTCCAAGGGGAGAGAGGCCAATCAAGCTCCTCCAAGTGGTTCTAATGTCGATGCTCCCAAGAAGAATTGCTTTTATGCCCTCCAATCTAGAAGTGATCAAAGAGGGGTCCCCGGACGTTGTTACCAGTATGTTGCAAGTATTTTCAATTGATGTTTATGCATTATTAGACCCTGATGCCACTTTATCTTTTGTTACCCTTTTTGTGGCTATGAAATTTGAAGTGCCTCCCGAAGAGTTAAAAGAACCTTTTTTCGTGTTTACCCCGGTAGGTGATTCAGTTGTAGGTAAAAGAGTGTATAGGAGATGTCCTATCTCTTTGTCTCATAGAGTCACTTTGGTTGATTTGATAGAATTAGATATGTTGGACTTTAATGTCATCTTGGGGATGGATTGTCTTCATGCGTGTTTTGCTTCCATTGATTGTAGAACTCGGGTAATGAAGTTTCAATTTCCAAACAAGCCTGTTTTAGAATGGAAGGGGGGAAATTCAATCCCTAGAGGTCGATTCATTTCATATCTAAGAGCTAGTGAAATGATTTCTAAGGGGTGTGTCTATCATATTGTTAGGGTTATGGACTTTGAGTCGGAGACTCTTTCTTTAGAGTCGGTCCCCGTAGTGAGGGAGTTTTCGGAAGTCTTTCTCGATGACTTGCCCAGAATTCCTCCCGAACGGAAATTAGACTTCGGCATTAATCTTTTGTCTGATACTCAACCTATATCAATTCCCTCTTACCGGATGGCTTCGGCCGAATTAAAAGAATTGAAGGCACAACTCAAGGATTTGCTAGACAAGGGTTTTATTCAACCAAGCATATCTCCATGGGGTGCTCCGGTATTATTTGTTAAAATGAAAGATGGGTCCCTTAGGATGTGTATTGATTACCGCCAATTGAACAAGGTCATTATAAAGAATAAGTACCCTCTCCCTAGAATTGATGATTTGTTTGACCAACTCCAAGGGGCGAGTTACTTTTTGAAGATTGACCTAAGGTCGGGCTACCACCAACTTAGGGTGAGAGAGGTTGACATTCCTTTGACGGACTTTCGTACAAGGTATGGTCACTATAAATTCCTAGTCATGTCTTTTAGTCTAACAAATGCCCCAGCGGCATTTATGAATAGGGTGTTTAGGCAATATCTTGATTTGTTTGTGATCATTTTTATTGACGATATTTTGATCTATTCAAGAAGTGAGGGTGATCATTTGAAGTAATTGAGGATAGTATTGCAAGTCCTTAAAGACCACCAATTATATGCTAAGTTTAGTAAGTCTGAGTTTTGGCTAAGGTCGGTTGCTTTTCTTGGACATATTGTGTCGGACAAGGGTATTGAGGTTTATCCTAAGAAGATGGATGCAGTCAAGAGTTGGCCTAGACCTTTATCTCCTACCGATATTCAAAGCTTTTTGGGTTTGGCCAGTTATTATCGGAGATTTTTTTAGGGCTTTTCCTCTATCGCTTCTCCATTGACGGCCTTAACTCAAAAGAAGGCTAAATTGTGTGGTTGGAGGCTTGTGAGAAAATCTTCCTAGAATTGAAAGAAAAGCTTACCTCTGCTCTGGTGTTGACCTTACCGGAGGATACCGATGGGTTTGTGGTATATTGTTACACTTCTCGAGTGGGTTTGGGATGTGTCCTCATGTAACGGGGTAAAATGATCGCTTATGCTTCAAGGCAACTCAAGGTCCATGAGAAGAAGTACCCGACTCATGACCTTGAATTAGCAGAGGTTGTATTTTCTGTGAAAATATGGAGACATTACTTATATGGGGTCTATGTAGATGTGTTTACCGACCACAAGAGTCTTCAATATGTGTTTAGCAAAAGAGATTTGAATCTCCGACAAACAAGGTGGTTAGAAATTTTGAAAGATTATGATATGAGTGTCCTTTACCACCCTGAAAAAGCTAATGTAGTTGCGGATTCCCTAAGTAGATTGTCCATGGGTAGTGTGGCTCATGTAGAAGAATAGAAGAAGGAATTGGTTCGTGATGTACATAGGTTGGCTCAGTTATATGTTCAACTAGTGGATTCCACCAAGGGTGGAGTTGTGTTTCATCATAGTTCCTAATCATCCTTTGTAGTTGATGTGAAGTCTAAGCAACACCTTGATCCTAATTTGATGGAGTTGAAATAATCGGTTCTTAACAAGTCCGTTGAGGTTTTCTTCCAAGGGGGAGATAGGGTGCTTAGGTGCCAAGGTAGATTGTGTGTTCCAGATGTTGATGGTTTGAGGGAGAAAATTCTAGAAGAAGCTCATGGTTTGCGATATTGTATTAATCCAGGAGCCACCAAGATGTACCGTGACCTACGGGAAGTCTATTGGTGGAATGGTATGAAGAAGGATATAGCGGGTCTTGTGTCCAAATATCCAAATTTTCAACAAGTTAAGGCAGAATATCTAAAGCCGGGAGGTTTGCTCCAAGATATAAATATTCCCACTTGGACGTGGGAGGAGGTGAATATGGATTTTTTTGTGGGTTTGCCTCGTACTCGAAGGCAACATGATTCTATTTGGGTCAGTGTTGATAGGATGACGAAATCAGCCATTTCATTCCTATCAAGGTTACTTTTTCGGTGGAAGACTATGTCAAGTTGTACATCAAGGAGGTAGTGAAGTTGCATGGAGTTCCTTTGTCCATTATTTCGGACCGGGGTGCTCAATTTACTTCACATTTTTGGAAGGTGTTTCAACAAGTCTTGGTACCAATGTTAAACTTAGTACCGCTTTCCACCCTCAAATGGATGGTCAAGCCGAACGCACCATTCAAACCTTAGAGGACATGTTGAGGGAGTGTGTGATTATTTTAAGGGTAATTGGGATGATCATCTTCCCTTGATAGAATTTACCTACAACAATAGCTACCACTCAAGCATTGTAATGGCTCCGTTTGAAGCACTTTATGGCAGGAGGTGTAGATCACCGGTGGGTTGCTTTGAAGTAGGTGAGTTTGGTCTAATTGGTCCCGAACTAGTTTATGATGCCATTGAAAAAGTTCTACTCATTAATGAGAGGTTGAAAATGGCCCAAAGTCAGCAAAAATCTTATGCCGTTGTTAGAAGGAGGGATCTTAAATTTGAAGTTGGTGATTGGTTCTACTTGAAAATCTCACCTATGAAAGGTGTGATGAGGTTTGGTAAAAAGGGGAAGCTTAGTCCCCGGTATGTGGGCCCGTTTCAAATCTTGCAATATGTTGGCAAGGTTGCATATGAATTGGACTTGCCAAGTGAGTTGGCTCCAGTTCACCCAATGTTTCATGTTTCCATGCTCAAGAAATGCATTGGTGATCCGGTATCCATCCTTCCTTTAGAGGGTTTAGGAGTTGATGAGAACCTTTCCTATGAAGAAGTTCCCGTTGATATTATGGACCGGCAAGTTAAGAAGTTAAGAAACAAAGAAGTAGTTTCCGTTAAGGTTCTATGGAGGAATCACTTAATTGAGGGTGCTACATGGGAGGCCGAGGCCGATATGAAGTCCCATTATCCTCATCTTTTTCCTTCTACCCCTATTCAAACTTGAGGTAAATAGTTACTTGAGTTTGGTGTTTTGGAAATCATTTGTGCTATGAGTTTTCTTTATGATTTCCTTATGTTGTTCATGTTATTGTGAGAATTCACGTTTAGCATATATTGAGTGTTCATGATTTATATGTTCCTCACGTTGGTTTGCACTTTAGTATGATAATTGCATATTTGACTTCATGAGGAGAATTGATGAACATGATTAATGATGTGTTGATGAAATAGCATAATGACTCTATAATTTTGTGTTGAGCTCAATCTAAGTTATAAAAGGTAGTTCCTCCTATGATCATGTGGCATTATGAGTTTGGTGCATGATGAGTTGTGGACTAAGTTCTTACTTTCTTTTGAATGCATTGCTAATGTCTTGAGATGGAGTTGATGTTTCCTCATTTCATTGTGTATTGTTTTGAAGTTGGGCTGCTAGTCTTGAGTCTTTACTTCCATAAGGTGTCTAGATCACCATTCGAGGACGAATGTTCCTAAGGGGGAGATAATGTAACATTCCGGAAAACGATAAGTTAAACTAGAGCCTAAACGTGAGGATGAACGTCTTGAATGAGAGTTATAGGAGTCAAGGCCATAAGGCAAGCGCCATGGCCGAGGGGCCAAGACAAAGCCAAAGGCCAAGTCTGCCCCTAGCCTTTAGCTACTGCCTCAACCTTCAAGAGAAGGACCACAAGTTGTGGTCCTCACCACGGCTCGTGAAGGTGGCTGTGGTCTTGCCTTGGCCATGAAAGTTTGGCCACCACTTTTCCTAGCTACTACCTCAAACATCATGGCCCTCACCACGGTCCGTGGTCATGACCACAACCATGTGAGGTTCTCATAGAGTTGCCTTAGGCAAGGGAGAAAAGACCCTAAGTGGCGAGGCTACTGCCTCAAGGACCACGGGAGGGACCACGGGTCGTGGTCATCATCACGGCTCGTGGTCATCATCACGGCTCGTGGAGCCCCTCGTGGTGATGCCTTGGGCGTGCAAGCCTTGTGCCACCTTGGAGGGGCTACTGCCTCAACCCTCCACGGGCATGACCATGTGCCATGGTCCACTTCACGAGCCGTGAAGGATCCCGTGGAGATGACATGGGTTAATGAGCCAAATGCCCCAAACACCAAGCCACTGTCCTAATCTCCACGAGAGGGACCACGAGTCATGGTCCTAACCATGGCTCGTAAAGATGGTTGTGGCACCTGGGCGTGTGTTTTTAATGAGGGTCATTTAAGTCTTTTAAATTTTAAGTCCAATTAAGTTGGGCTATTTTTTCTATTTTGGGCATAAAATATATAATGGTTTTAAGTCAAAATTCACAAGACTTACTCATTAATTCACAATACCCAAATATTTCCCCAAATTCGTCTTCTCTCCAATATTTCTCTCTCCATAGTTCCTCTATTGAAGAACACCAAGAACTTGAAGAATAAGGCTCAAGAATCAATCTTCTCAACTTCAATTCGTGGGCAAAGCTTAAATTAAGGTATGGGGCCTATATTCATGAACACTTTTCTCCATGAAGCCCTTCAATTCTAATTTTGAAATTCGGGATATTGTTCAAAAACTAGGGTTTTCATTCTAGAAATGGGTTCTTTCTAAAATCGATTTTATTATGTTAAATGCATTATATTATGGATGATTTGATGTTTAATGGTGATTTGTATTGTAAAATTCCTCATGAACCCATGAACTACCCCATGACCCCAATTTCATGAATTGTGATGGGTGTATTGATACAAGATGATTACTATGAATTGAATCTAGTTATTGAATCTTGTTTTATTCATGCTTAAAGTAGTATTTATAAGTGTGATTGTGAGACTTGGTTCATGACCTTTGAAGTGGGGTAAATTGTGAAGGTTTGTTCATAATTAATGATAGTTGTATGTGAACTTACAATTCACTTGAAAGGTAAAGATCTTATCACCATGCTATAAATTGAGGTATTGTTGAAAGGTCAATTCTCCCCTTACCCTTTACACATATTCATGTATCACTTGTCTAAGATGGTCATAACATTGTTGTGTTGATTGAATGGCTATTTCTCATCAAAACACTATAAATGTAATGTGAAAGTTCTACTCACATGTTAATGATGATTCTAAGGTTGAAAGTACATTCTCACCTTTAATGAATATATGAGCTATTTTGATGAATTGTATTGAATGAAGGGTAGAGCATTCCTTCACACATGTAAATGAAATTCAAGACTAGTTATGTATAATTTGGTAAATAATGCTTAGCACCGAGTGGATATGGAAAATGAGGTAAAGGCCTTTCCGTCAATGCAATAGGTTGGGTCATCTAAGTGAACTCATGAGATGGAAGCTCCTCCGCTAATGCAATTGGTCGGGTCTCTAGAAGAAATCTCTCTATCCCATAACTATGTGCCAACATAGGACTTTAGCTAGTGGATCCACCTTATAGTGTAACACCCCGTAGAACCTAGCTAAGGCTTGACTAAATCTAGTAGGTTGAAATAGAGCCTCACATGTTAGTTTATAGTTGGAAACTTTTTTAAATGATAAAAAATGGATTTTGAAGTTAGTTTGAGGAGATTGGTGGTCAAACGTCAAGAAACGACTATAACGTCCGTAAACTAGTCATTTGAATTAGTGAGTTGAAGGGGTCTTGTCGTTGAAGTTTGGAGTGTTGTTTGAGGGTAAACACTTGTAGAAGTGACTCTCATACTTAGATGGACATGTTTAGGGGTTAAACGTCTGGGTATGACTCCCCAAAGACCATTCGAGGGGTCCTTGAGGAGGACCCCAAAACAGTCCCCCAAAGTTGCCTGGACAGCATGGTCTGTTTCTTTTGGTGGTGATCTACGAAGGCAAACCACGCCCCGTAGACAATACAACGGTACGTGGATGGACCTAGTGAGCCCATATTTAGTTTCTCCTAGGGCCTGCAGCATTTAGAGCCACAGTCCCATACCATGGAAGCCAACACCGACTAGTAGATTGGTCTACCCTCCGTGGAAGGCTGTTCGTAGGTCGGGCTGTGTGTTGGCAGTTTTGTTTCGAGTTAGGGGTTAGTTATTTGATTAGTTAATTAAGTTGGGGTTAAGGGAGGTCGGTTAGGTGGTTAATTAATGACCTATATAAACTTATAAGACCATAAACTAATCCATTAATTCACCACAAGTCAAGATCCCAAATCAAAACTCAAATCCCCTTTCCCTCCCAAAGTCTTCTCTCCAAGAACACCATTGAAGACCAATGAAGAGACCAACCTAGGGGCTTGAAGATGGAGGCTTTATCTTAGGATTTTCTTGGGTTTCTACACCTAAGGTATGTTGGTTTTCATCCATGGGTAGCTATCACCCATGGAGCCCTCTCAAAAGCTTTCAAATGAATTCTAGAGATCTTCAAAAGCTAGGGTTTCAACTCAACCCCATGGATTCCTTTCAAAGTTGCTCTAAAAGATTGATTTACGTTTGTTATGGATTATATTACTGATTTAAGATGATTTTAACTTGAATTCCAAAGAATCCATGAGTTTTCCCCTAACCCTAGCTATGGCTTTTTTCTACAATCTGAAAGCGATTAGAAGTTGATTATCTTTTAATTGCATGATATAAGTATAATTCTACATGTATTATTGGTTAACCTATGAATCTAAGATGAAATTGACATGATCTAGGGTTATTTCATAAAAAGGTAAATTGAGGGGTTAGATGTGATCTTTTAGGATTGATGATCTTCTTGTTTAATTGCCTTAGATTAGATCACCTAGACATGAATTGATCATGATGAATCTTGTAGACCTATATTAACTTGATTATGATCATATTGGTTATATTGTTGGTTTATGATGTTCTTCTATCTAAATGTGCCAAATCTAAGATGATAGACTTGATCTTGACTCTTGGCTTTGAAGGACAATCTATGGAGGTATGTTATGATGAAGTTATATTATATGAATTGTTGATCCACCTACGATGGAGGTGCTTACTTATCATGTATTTTTTGTATGAATGGATTGATCCACTTATGGTGAATGTGCTTACTTGCTAATATGAATTGTAGTGTTGAGATAAGGTCCATCTTCCCTACAACCGAAGATATGTCTAAGTATGATACGTTATGAATATGAATGATATGTTATGATCGTGGTAGTGTTGGTATGTTGAATTGTATGTGGTGCTATTGTGGAAAGACCCTACCCACATATCCCCCTATATGAGTATATGATTCTCTACATGCCATGAATGACCTACTTGAATGATGAATGTATCCATGTCTATTGAATAATGTTAGCTATGTGATTTACATGGTCTAAGATCCTTAAATGCGATATATGTGAATTGTGCATAAGTTGGGATATTATGTACATGTTGTGACCCCCTTGAGAAGGGAGGTGTCTATGATGTTAATGTTGTTGTTGTTGTGTCATTGTAAGGACAATCATGCACACACACAGACTCCATGCATAAACATGAATATGATGTGTCTATGGTGTCAATTGAAAGGATAATTCTTATATGAGCCTTTACATACTATTATGCATGAAATGTACATGACCATGAAGATATTCCTATGTACGATATGATATGATTACGTACGATATGCTATGACTACACATGATAAGTTAATATTATGGTAGTAATGTTGTGTTGTATGAAAGATTATTCTCATGAACACACTACGAATATAAAGTGAAAGGTTTAATCACATGGTGATGGTTCTAAGGTTGAAAGGACATTCTCACCCTATTAATCTTTGAGCTATTATGATATGATGTTGGTTTGAGTGTCTAGTGCATTCTTTCACTAACTTAAACTTAATAAAAGACTTAATGTAACTCTTAAAGGGAATTATGCTTAGCACCGATAGGATATGAAGGTGAGATGAGAGTCTTTTACGTTTAGCAAGTCCGGCTTCCCAATGTATGTTGTCTCATAGGATGGAAACTTTCTACATTTAGCAAGTTCGGGTTTCTAGTAGCAATCCCCATATCCCATAACTACGTGCCCCCGTAGGTCTTAGCTAGTGGATCCACATAGAAGTTATTATGTTTGTTCTACCTTGGCAAGTAGGACACTCTCTTTTCAGTGTGGGAGTAGAACACCGGATTCCATGTAGTTTACATGGTCTATGTCGGTTAAGGCTATTATCCCTAAATGATATGAATACGAGCTATGATAAGAACATGGACTCTAATTATGACTTCTTAAGAGGTACTACTTAGTATGAGTGAGGGTATGGGACTTCACCCATACATTGCACAAGTGGACCTTAAGAGGGGTTATGGTTAGATCGTCTTATGTAATGAAGACTTATGAATTATGTATGTGTGATATGAATGAATGCTAAGGTTGACTTTACTTATTACAAGTTATGATTATTAATCTTTCCTTATTTATGTATGTTGGCTATGAATGAATCAAAAGTAAGATATGTAAGTTGTTGGTGATCTAAATGTGATACTTAGCATTTGGTAGCGTTATGGGATCTTACCTTTGCATTGCACTAGTATGACTTTGGGGTGCTTATATGTTAGTATGAACTTATGTTAAGTATGATAATGGTGGCCTTGAAGTGATACTTAGTGTAGGTAGGACTATGGACCCTATCTATGCATTGCACAAGTAGATCTTAGGGTTACTTATGTGGTTGTTCTATTATGGTGCTATGATCTTGATATGTGACTATGCATGTGTATTATGTCTTGTAATAGTGGTATGTGCATTATGACTATGTTTGGAGACTATGCTTATGGTAATGTTGATATCCTTGTGCTTTGATGAACTATATGTAAATTGTTAATGACTTGTGTTCTCCAACTCTTTCAAGAATAATGTTCAAAAGTGCATAGCATGGGTTTTAACTAAAATGTCCCCTTTCCAGCATGTTTTAAATGTTTTTATGCATAGCTACCATACTTAGTACATTCTTGTGCTAACCCATATTTCTATGTTTTCTACAAATGTAGGGGTTGGTTCATGGAGATGGGATCTATTCGTTCAAGCTTGGGATAAGTGATCCTCCAAGCTAGTTGATGAGTCCTCAAGTTCAGGGACACATATCTTACTGAGTAGATGCCTTAGTAGTTTCTTTATAGTTTCATTTTAGAACTATGTAAGGGTTGTATTCATGTATGTCTAAGTATTATATTGTGTTAGATGGCCAATGAGACAGTGTTTAGACTCTTTTTGACTTTATAGAAATGACTTCGATTGTTGAAGAAAAAGTTTTAAATTTTCCATTTTATTCTATGACATATGCAATGATGTATGCTAAGGGCTTGTATGAGACCCCTTCAGAGTCAAGTACGTCATGTCACGTCTAGGGGGTAGTCTCAACTCGTGACAAACTTGGTATCAGAGCATAAGGGTTTTGGGATAAATTTATGTGCATTTCTCATAGGCCACATCGAGTAGAGTCTTGTTCATAAATGTGAAGTGCGCCATACATATGAATGAGAGACTATAAGATGCTTAAGATTCCACTTCTTTATTACTCTTGACTCGTTCCATATAGCCTAACTCTATAAGATCTCTCTCTTCTCCCTTGTTCGGTGGTTTTCTAGAGGTGACTACTTGAGAGGGTAAATGCTTCTATAATTGAGAGAGAAAAGGATAGAGGTGATGGCAAGGATGGTAATATGACTTGGTACGACTTGATATGATAGGTATGGATGAAGTCCTTTGGCATAAATGGAATATCTTAGGGTTTTGTGTTATGATTGATAGGAAGTCATGATTATTTTTTGGAGTATGTTGAAAGAATGTTGATATAGGTGCTTTGGAAATACCTAGGATGTGTGAGGTGAGTAGATTCCTCTTAAAAAGGGGTAGAAGTTTCATCCTCCTTGATTTAGAAATCATCTTGGGTGATGAGTATGAAGGTTTAAGTGATGACTTGTTTCGACCTTAGAATTAAAGGAAGTGATGTTTAAGAGAGCTTGTGTAAGTTTGTCTCCTATGTGAGGGATAATGTGCTTAGATAAAAGATTGTTGATTACCCTTGATGCTATTAGTTAGGTTTGCTTAAATTCTCACGTTATGAGTTGTAGTGAGTTTGAGAAACTTAGAACTGGAGTGGTAGACTCATATGAGACCTTGAGTGATATCCTAGTGAAGGCCTTAGAAAGGGATGCTACTAGGGTTGACTTGGAAGACTTTTTGGATGGACGTACCGGTATGTTTGTAATTTCATGTGAGAATAAGTGCTATGTTGAGTTCCGGTATTACCTCATCTTGTATGATGCCTTATGAGGTTATGAGGCTTAGAGTTTTCCGGATGAATAAATAGAGCCCTTTTCAAAATTTTCCCCGGTTAATGGTTTAAAGTTAGTAAAAAGGGTTTATGGAGGATATCCTTTACCTTGTTCCCTAGAAATACTCTTGTTGACTTGGTGGAACTTTGCATGTTAGACCTTGATGTGACTATTAGTATGGATGGGTTGCATACATGGTGTGTTTTTATTGTTGATAGGGCTCGGAAAGTTAGAAGAATATGGGACTCTTGAATGTGTATTAGTTATCACCTTTTGAGTAAGATGGCAATCTAGTACAAATGCTTCTTTTTTAAAGATCTAGAACTTGTTGTGTCATGTGAGGATGGTATTGCTAGATGTTGAGGACCATAGACTTTTGCAAAGATGGCAAAATGTGAGTTTGGTTATGTCTGTAGGAGTGCTTGAATGAAGTTTTCTTGAGGGTTGTAGTGAGGGCTTCCTCCTAAGGAGGGGATGGTGTGCTTAGAAAGCATGACTAGTTGAAATACCGACACCCTCATCTCTTTCTTTCATTCCTATTCGAGCGTGAGACAAAGAGTTCCTAGTTGGGCTTATGTTATGTTTAGGAGTCATGTGTGATTTATATGATCTCATGATTTCCAAATTATGTGCATTTTCTTGAAGATTCATGTTTTAAGACCAAATAATTTTCATGTCTCATGTTCCTCATGTTGATAGGCAAATAGAGTATGTAGCCTATGTGATTCATGAGGTGAATGGTTTAAATGTGCTTTTAAGAAGTAATTGCATAGTTGGCTTAAGATGATATGATAAGCATGTTTTGAGTTGGAGAAGGAAATTCCTCCAATGAAATGAAATATGTCTAAGTTACATGCATAATGAGTTTGTAGAGGTAGTCCCTATTTTCTCATGTTGTATGAAGTATGTTTGAGATGGAGATTCTCTCCCAAGTTGTGCACTATGTGTAATATTGCATACTTGACTTCATGATATGAATTAATAAACATGCTTAGGTGTGTTCTTATGAAATAGCATGTTAGCTCCTTATGTGGTGTTAAATTTGCTTAGAGAGTGGAGGAGGTAGTTCCTCCCATGTTTATGTGAATTAATGAGGTTTGTGCATTTCCAAAAAAAAAGTTGTGTTTTTGAATAAAGATGAGTTTGTGTGAATTGTTTTCCTCATGTTATAGTGCATTGATTAGGAGTGATCTATTGTACTATGTGAAGATAAGATTTATGAACATGAACCATGATTAGAAGGTATGTTTTTGGTATGTAAATGGAATTACAATCATGACTCTTTGATGAGTTGCTTGGCACATGTGGGGACTTAGGACTTCATATGTGCACCTCAAGTGGACTTGTTGAAAGGTTATGGGAGGGTGGTGACATAACGATAAAAAGCTATGTATAACACCCTAGAAAGTTTTTGAGCTACGACTTGAACCATCCTTCGTTGTGAATAAGATTTTACCAAGGAATTAAAATTTCTTAAGTGTTAATTTCACTAGATGTAGAACCTTGAGTTCGAAAAGAACTAAATTGGAAATAGCAAAATCTGAAATATTGCAAGTTATGCTTAAGTTATGAGTTTTGGGTCAACTTGAAATGATCATAACTACTACAACAAGATGAGTTACATGTGCTACACGATACTGTAGGAAAGACCTTTGAATTATCTTTCCAACGCCGCCGAGTTTTCTATGTTTCGAGGTGGGATGAGTGAGATATGGCCTTTTGAAGTTAGGCTGTCTAGTTAAGGAAAGTTAGCCGAAAATAGTAAGGGGTATTTTGATCTTTTCCTTACCAAATCAAATTTAATTCGTTTTTAGTAATATTTTAGGGTCTAATCTGACTAGGTTCAGTTTTATAATCCTAGTTTACGCCTAGGTTTTTAGTTGAGAGTTCAAGAAGAGAAAAGAGGAGAAAAGAGGAGAGGATCAATTGTTCGTCGAGATTCTTGCGTCTTATTGTGGATTTTCGCCATGGGTTTAATCCCTAAGAGGTATGTAAACTTCCATAGTGTTGGGTTTGTTCACAGACATGGCAAACATGTTATTTTCAGCGCAAAATTTCATTCTTGAAGTTGAAAGATTTGAGTTCTTGATAGGAGTTCTTGAAGTTCATTCTAAATCTTGTTGTGTTGGGTTTTGATGATTTCTTAAGATCAAAGTGAGTATTTTAAGGGATATACTGAGTAGATTAGAGTGTACTTATGTTAAGTAATTAATTCTAAGTGATTGTGGAAGAAACCGTTCGATTCTAGGCAACTTTGGGTGAGAAAACGAGTAAAGAAATTCGTTGGGTTTTCTGGGTTGGGGCTTGGCATGTCGCACCAGCCAGAGCGCCACAAAGTAGGCTTTGAAGTTTAGGGGCTGGCGCTCTGCCCCACCCATAGCCTCAGGGTCGCCTGCCCCATCCAATTTGCAATCGGTTGCTCCGTTTGAGTTCTTTCGAAATTCAAACATGATCATAACCTTGAATTCATAATTCAAATTCAAGGTAGAGTTGAGAGTTACGTTTTGAGAATTTTTTCGAACATTCTAAGAAACACCCCTTTGAGTCCTTTTGTGGAGTATTCTACAACATGTAGTAACTTGTTGCAAGACTGAAGTAAGTAAGCATGAGATTAAGGAGAATGAATTCATTATTCTACACTATCATCTATATCCTTCATAGCATGAACCATAACTCTTGAATTCGTAATTCACATTCACGAGAGAGTTAAGAGTAGAGTTCAAGAAAGTTTTGAGTTCAATTGTGAATACTTGGAGATCCATAGTGGATTTGAGTTATATTTTGAGAAAGTAAGTATGAGAATGAGAAGATTTGTATACATGAGTTCCATAATGTTATGTAGACCTACGAGTCAAGTCGTTCATGCCCATAAATTCCGCATGAACTCCAGAAGTTGAGTATCTATGAGAGGAGTAATATCTTCATGTCCTAAGTCATAAGTATTGAGTTTCTAAACCATTTGAGATTATGTTCCTAATCATGAGAGTATTACATGTTAGCCATGCACTCCTTGAGTTGGGTTATTTATGTCCATAACTCTTCATGAACCCTATCAGTCGAGCAGTCGTGAGATGAAAAGTATCTTTGAGTCCTTGAATTGAGTAGTTCAGGTTCATAATTCCGCATTAACCCTCTGAGTTGAGCATTCTTAAACTGAGTAGTATCATTGAAGTTATTGAGTTCCAAGTATTGAGATCTATCTATGGTTATTGAAAACCATGCATTGAGTCGTTCATATCTATAATTCGGCATGAATCATATTTTAAGAAGTCTTTTACAAAAGTTTTAACTTTGTTTTAAGACTTAAGCTTTGATTTGAGTAAAGAGTAAGAGTAAAGTTCATTTTCTTTAAAATGATATATGGGAACTAAGTATTCCCAAGAGTAAATATTTTCACATTTAAGATGAAAGGAAACTCAGATTTCCGAAAGAGTTTTGAGCAAGAAAGGGAACATCGATTCCAAGAGAGCTTTTAAGCTAAGTCTTGAGTAATTATCTCAAACCAAAGAAAGAAGTTGTTTTCAAACATATGAGCTAAGTATATTTTTGGGAGTAGTATCGAGAACCGATATGGGGATGCGAGTTCATATTAACTCAAGGCACCATATACCATGTAGCCATCATGGTTATTAATGGGTCATGTTTTTTAGATGATCACATAAGTTAAGCTAGTGGATCCACTAAGTTAAGCATTCTATATGACGGCAAAGTATAGGACAGTTCTGGCAGCGTGGGAAAGACGTTGTATCACCACTTAGGCTCATAGTGGTGGTTGTCGGTTAGAGAAACTCCCACAGAAAATATATTACTTTATTATATAAGTAAAGTTGAGGTTGTTTATTGCATTTTCTTTAACGAACTAAGTTTCTTTTAGTGTTTTATAAAGCTTTCCATATATTGCATGTGTATATGGAAGCTTACATACCGGGAGTTAGAGTTAGGTATGCTGAGACTCTTTGTTTCCGGAGGATTTCATTTACTTTTCAGTTTAGTCATGATGTCGTGGGTCTTATCCCGACTTCCATCTTTGTTAGTTAGAGGCTTTATAGATAGTCAGTACAGTTGAGAAGTCTGTATTAATTATTTTATTAAATGTTTTAAAGACTTAAGTTACTTATTTTTTGGTGAGTTGAAAAATTTATTTTTATTCAGTTTTCTTTTGAGTTAAAGCTTGTGTTTAAGGTACATGATTTTATTCAATTTTTAAGATTTTGCATGCTTGAGTTAGTCTTCCGCTTGTAATCAGCCAGGATAAGGGTTCGCTTGGGGACCATCAATGGTCTTCGAGTGCCGGCCACGTCCAGGGTGTAGGCTCGGGTCGTGACAAACTTGGTATCAGAGCACAGAGTTCAAGTGTCCTAGGGTGTTTATGAAACCGTGTCAAGTAGGATCTTATTTATGGTTGTGAGGGCCCCACTTCTATAAAAGAGGGACTATAGACATTTAAGAAAAATGTTCCTTCTTTCATACTCTTAATCGTTAAATAGAGCTAAGTCCTAGATATTGATTGATACTCGTGCGTTTCTCAGATTCATTCGACTACCCATCATACTAGAGGTAGTTGAAAAGTAAAGTGTAAAGATCCTTATGGATGAGTTGTTCTTAGCAAGAGTCTTGAGAAAGTCATGAGACTCCAGAGGGGCTTGAGAGAAGCCCAAGAGTAAGTTAAGGGTTCAGTTTCAGAGGAATGCACCCATAATTATATGAATCGTGCGTTTGAGCTAAAAACGAGTTGTACTCTTTTCCTTAAGCCTTGTTTCAGCTAAGTTCCTTATGAGGAGGTATGTTTAGAGCTTGGGTAATATTTCCACCGCAAAAGGTAACATTAGTTACGAGATCATGAACATTAGTAGTGAAAGAGCCCAGAGTTAGAGGAAAGTATGCAGAGGTATAGTGATTTAATAAAGGGAGATAATGTTTTGAAGAATTATATTACTATAGTCATGCACCCAGTAAGTTATTGATGAAGAGTTTCCTTGTAACACCTCGTATCCGAAACAGACCAAAAATGCAGATTTTGAGTAGTTGCAGGTGCAACCCACGGTTGCCATCGATGGACTGTGGGTTAGACCACGGCATGTGCTGGTGGTCCGTGGTTCACCACTGCAACCCCTCCCCAGCCAAGCTTAGAAAAATCAGCTAAGTCTCGACCCACGGACAGACCCACGGTCTGTAGGTTAGACCACGGTCCGTGGTCTGTGTCCGTGGATCAAGACTCATTTACCCAGCCTCTGACATGAATTATGGTCGACCAGCATGGACCGTCGGTTGATCCACGGTCCGTAGGTCTGACCATAGATGAGGGTCAAAAGTCAGTTAGGGGAGAATTGTTGAGTGGGTCAACTTTAGATGGTCATAACTCTTAGCACAAAACAAATTATGTGTCCTATGATCTATGATATTATAGATAATTGAATCCTCATTCCAACTCCACCGAGTTTGCTAAAATCCGACCTCCGAGTAAAAAGTTATTCTTGTTTTAGTGAAGCCTTGTCGGGCAGACTCGACGGACCGTCGATTGACCTACTGCCCGTAGGTCCAGTCCGTCGGTCACTCCGACAGCAATTAAGTTAGGGTCTTTTGGTTTTTTCCTATTTCATTTAACCCCTAAGATACGTCGTTTGGACCATAAATCATGAGGTTTTAATCAGTTTAACCCTAGAAACATAACTAGAACTTACCTAAGTCAAATCATTAATCAAAACATAGAAAAATTAGAGCGTAAGAGAAGAAGAGAGGTCAAGAACCATAGTTTAAGAACGCAGCAAGGTTCCATCAGTTCCAGCACCGAAATCTAAAGATTTCTCCGTGGAATTCGTCACCAGGTATGTGGGATTTCTTTAGTGGGTTCCTTTCTCCCATTAGGTCCCTAGAATTCAGTCAGAATCTTGATTCCATGAATATGAACAGACCTAAGGTTTCTAGAATTTCAACAGATTGTCATGAATTAGTTATTTAAATGTTCCAAATCAGATTATCATGTTATTACATCGTTTCTTGCATGAATTTCAGAACCCTAGCTATGTATTTCTTGAGTTCTTGAATTACACATGCTAGGTCAGATATCTCAGTTATTCAGTTATTAATGCATCATTATCAGATTAATTGTTGCACTCTCAGTTTGCATGTTCAGTTTTTGAGCTATCCAGTATTTTATAGAAATTCAGTCATAACCAGTTAACCACTTAATTCATTGGGAGTAGCATAATACCGAGTTGGACTAGGGTTCAGCGTACCCAGATAGTCCTAGAACTACGAGCCACATAGGTGTAAGTCCCCTCTGTGGGCAACATCAGTTTAGTGATCACGCCAGCATGCCTCTATACCTCTGGCAGGGTATATTGGGTCCTCTCGATGGGGCGTATACATCGGACTCCACATTTAGCTCATGTGGTTTTATGTCATTTATTAGTAGCTCCCACAGTTCAGTCAGACTCTATTGCATTGACCATATTTCAGCACAGTCAGTATTCAGTCTCAGATGTTATAAATTAGGTCATTGCATCAGTTAGCTCAGTATTCAGTATTTTCAGTATCTTTATCATGTTCAGATTATATCATTGCTTATCTGCTTTGTTCAGTTATATGTTATTTCAGCTTTACTCTATTATGTATGCTCAGTACCTTTCAAGTACTGACGCATATGTGCGCTACAACTTCTAGTGATGTAGGTACAAGTTCTCAGCATCCAGATCACGCTCAGATCGATTCTCGATCTCCAGTTCAGTAGAATCAGTGATGAGTCCTCATTCTCCGAGGACAATAGTCATGAGTCTCCTTTCAGTATTATTTTTAATCCTTTAGTTTCAGTTTTGCTAAACTTAGCTGGGGCTTGTCCCAGCATTTCTAGTCAGTTAGAGGCTATTTTCAGACATAGATAGATTCATCTTAGTATTGAGTTAATATCTTCCTTGTATTAAACTCATAATTTTCATTTATCTCAGTTATAGTATATGGGTATTACCCATCTTTTCATTTTATTTATGATTTAGCTTCCGCATCAGTTTATTATATTTAGTATGCTCAGGATCATGCCAGCAGGGTTAGCTTGGGATCACTAACGGTCCTAGGTCCCAGTCCGCATCTCGGGGGTTGCTCGGGGAGTGACATTCCCCTTATGGGTAGAGTAAGAGTTGCTAGTCAAGATGAGATAGAGTATATCTTTGTTAACCAGAATAGAGTTAATGTCGATGTGTCATCACATTAGAGGAGACTAAATTCATGTGTTGAATAAGAGAGCAGAGTATTCATAAACTCATAGATCTAAGATAGGTTTATGATATGTTTGAGAGGTTCATGATGTTCATAAGGTTATATAATTGATCAAGTAATGAGGTACAGTATAGTAGGCGAGCAATAATATTGACATTCAGGTTTAGTAATGAACATTAAGCTTGAATTTGAGATGAGTGTCATGATCAAAAGAATGACAACATGAGGGTGGTGATGTTAGTCTTGAGATTTGATCTAGAAAACTTGACATACAATAGGTGAGGAATTTAGGAGATAAGATGCAATAAATATGAGTGGTACAACTGAGAGACCCTAACCTTTAGATAAGGGCAGTGAAGTGTGGCTATGTCACAAGAATAACAAGAGCATTAAGAGGTGTACAGAGAGGGTATGTCATCAGAAGATGTTAAGAGAAGCACATTAGAAAGAGGTCTTAGTACCTGCTTATGGAGAGTTGGTAGTCATGAGATAAACTTCTCGCAAGTGTTAGAGAAAAAAAGGATGTAGACCAGTTAGAGATAATGGAATAGGTTCATAGCCTTCAAGTGTCAGCTTTAGACCTAAGGGGGAGATGACACGATGAGAAATCAAGACAAGTGTTTGAGAGTAAGATAGAAATGAGTTCCAAAGAGTATAGGAGATATCCTTTCAGAGGACCTTTTAGTAATGGAGTGATGTTAGAAAGAGGAGGTTGATGTTCTTATCGTGATAGTGATGGTATGATAATTCCATCTAAGGTTCTAAATGAGGAGGAAAAGCAGGATGAGGTTTTACTATGAGAAATGGTTAAATGAGAGACCTTAAGTTGGTTTCGAAGGAGTTGGTTATCAGGAGTCCATGGAGTTTTTAGAATGCTAAGCTTGGATGTGGTATTAAAGAGTAAGAATCTTAGGAGGAGATTCGCTTTAGAGAGGTATAGAATCCGAACCTAAGGATTTGGGTTAAGCTTGAAAATAGCAAGAGTATACGATTATACTCAGACCGTAGTAAGAGTAACCCCGTTCCATACCTAGTCCAGTCGTCAATCGAGGACGAATGATCCCAAGGGGGAGATATTGTAACAACCCAGAAATTTTTTGAGCTAAGACTTGAACCATCCTTCGTTGTGAGTAGGATTTTACCAAGGAATTAAAATTTCTTAAGTATAAATTTCACTAGATGTAACACCTTGAGTTTGAAAAAGAACTAAATTGGAAATAGAAACATCGGAAATTTTGCAAGCTATTCTTAAGTTATGAGTTTTTGGTCAACTTGAAATGATCATAACTCCTATCACAAGATGAGTTAGATGTGCTACAAGATACCGTAGGAAAGACCTTTGAATTATCTTTCGAACGTTGCCGAGTTTGCTAAGTTTTGAGGTGGGATGAGTAAGATATGGCCTTTTGAAGTTAGGTTGTCCAATTAAAGAAAGTTAGCCGAAAATAGTAAGGGGTAGTTTGGTCTTTTCCTTACCAAATCAGATATAATTCATTTTTAATAATTGTTCAAGGGTCTAATCTGACTATGCTCAATTTTATAATCCTAGTTAACGCCTAGGGTTTTAGTTGAGAGTTCAAGAAGATAAAAGAAGAGAAAAGAGGAGAAAAGAGGAGAGGATCAAGCGTTCGTCGTGATTCTTGCGTCTTGTTGCGGATTTTCGCCATGGGTTCAATACCTAAGAGGTATGTAAGCTTCCATAGTGTTGGGTTTGTTCACCTACACGCCAAACATGTTATTTTCAGCGCAAAATTTGCTTCTTGAAGTTGAAAGATTTGAGTTCTTGATAGGTGTTCTTGAAGTTCATTCTAAATCTTATTGTGTTGGCTTTTGGATGATTTATTGATATCAAAGTGAGTGTTTTAAGGGATGTATTGATTATATTAGAGTGTCTTTATGTTAAGTAATTTATTCTAAGTGATTTGGGAAGAAACCGTTCGATTCTAGGAGAGTTGCGGTGAGAAAACAAGCAAAGAAATTCGTCGGGTTTTCTGGGTTTGGGCCTGGCGTGTTGTGCAAGCCAGAGCACCCCAAAGTAGGCTCTGAAGTTTAGGGGCTGGCGCTCTGCGCCACCCATATCCCCAGGGTCGCCTACCCCGTCCAGTTTGCAATCGGTTGCTCCGTTTAAGTTCTTTCGAAGGGTACCTTCTCTCTTTTTCGATTTTAACTACTCTAAGCTACTTCTAAACACCTAAAATAATTTATAGGATGATCAGAACCTTGAATTCATAATTCAAATTCAAGGTAGAGTTGAGAGTTAAGTTTTGAGAATTCTTTCGAACATTCTAAGAAAAATCCCTTTGAATCCTTTTGTGGAGTCTTCTACAACTTCTAGTAACTTGTTCCAAGACTAAAGTAAGTGAGCATGAGAGCGAGGAGAATGAACTCATGAGTCTACACTTTCATAAAAATCCTTCATACCATGAACCATAACTCTTGAATTCATAATTCACATTCAAGAGAGAGTTAAGAGTCGAGTTCAAGAAAGTTTTGTTTTCACTTATGAATCCTTGGAGATCCATAATAGATTTGAGTTAAATTTTTAGAAAGTAAGTATGAGAATTAGAAGAGTTGTATACATGAGTTCCATAATGTTATGTAGACCTACGATTTAAGTCGTTCATTCCCATAAATTCCGCATGAACTCCAGAAGTTGAGTATATATGACAGGAGTACTATCTTCATGTCCTAAGTCTTAAGTATTGAGTTTCTAACCCATTTGAGATTATATGCCTAATCATGAGACTATTACATGTTACCCATGAAGTCCTTGAGTTGGGTTATTCATATCCATAATTCTGCATGAACGCTATTAGTCGAGCAGTCTCGAGATGAGAACTGTATTTGACTCCTTGAGTTGAGTAGTTCGTGTGCATAATTCCGCATGAACCCTCTGAGTTGAGCATTCTTGAAGTGAGTATTATCATTGAAGTTCTTGAGTTCCAAGTATTGAGTTCTATCTATGGTTATTGAAAACCTTGCATTGAGTCGTCCACGTCTATAATACGGCATGAACCCTATTTTAAGAAGTCTTTTACAAATGTTTTCACTTTGCTTTAAGACTTAAGCTTTGGGTTGAGTAAGAGTAAAGTTCATTTTCTTTAAAACGATATATGGGAACTATGTATTCCCAAGAGTACATGTTTTCACATTTAAGATGAGAGGAAACTGAGATTTCCAAAGGAGTTTTGAGCAAGAAAGGGAAAATTGATTTCAAAAGAGCTTTTAAGCAAAGTTTTGAGTAATTATCTTAAACCAAATAAAGAGGTTGTTTTAAAACATATGAGCTAAGTATATTTTTTGGGAGTAGTATTGAGCACCGATATGGGGATGCGAGTTGTTATTTACTCAAGTTTCCATAAACCATGTAGCCATCATGGGTATTAATGGGTCATGCTTTTTAGATGATCACATAAGTTAAGCTAGTGGATCCACAAAGTTAAGTGTTCTATATGACGGCAAAGTGTAGGACAGTTCTGGCAGCGTGGGCAAG
>NW_006239259.1:275369-313376 GCF_000226075.1 Solanum tuberosum | reverse complement strand
AGTTTCAAGCTTATGTTTATGTTTTAGAATTCCCCTTACATGCACGTGCATTGCACGTACTGAGCCATTTGGCCTACAGACACAGGTATTCAGGATCATCAACAGGAGATTCGTTGATACATCCAGGAGTTAGAGTTAGCTATGGTGAGCCTTTTTGTTTCCGGCAGATTTAATTTACTTTTCTGTTTAGTCAGAATGTCGTGGGTCTTGTCCCGACTTCCATCTTTATTATTTAGAGGCTTTCATAGATAGTCAGTATAGTTGAGAAGTCTGTATTATTTATTTTATTAAATATTTTAAAGACTTAAGTTGCCTATTTTATGGTGAGTGGAATAATTTATTTTTATTCAGTTTTCTTTTGAGTTAAAGCTTTTGTTAAAGGTTCATGAATTTTATTCAATTTTTAAGCATTTGCATGCTTGATTTAGTCTTCCGCTTGTAGTCAGCCAGGATGAGGGTTCGCTTGGGAACCATCAATGGTCTTCGAGTGTCGGACACGTCCAGGTTATAGGCTCGGGTCGTGACAAACTTGGTATCAAAGCACATAGTTCAAGTGTCCTAGGGTGTCTATGAAGCTGTGTCAAGTAGGATCGTATTTATGGTTGTGAGGGGCCTACTTCTATAAACGAGGGACTACATACATTTTAGAAAAGTTTCCCTTCTTTCATACTCTTAATCGCTAAATAGAGCAAAGTCCTAGATATTGATTGATACACGTGCGTTTCTTAGATTCATTCGACTACCCATCATACTAGAGGTAGTTGAAAAGTAAAGTGTACAGATCCTTATGGATGAGTTGTTCTTAGCAAGAGTCTTGAGAAAGTCATGAGACTCCAGAGGGGCTTGAGAGAAGCCCAAGAGTAAGTTAAGGGTTCAGTTTCAAAGTAATGCACCCTTAATTATATGAATCGTGCGTTTGAGCTAAAAACGAGTTGTACTCTCTTTCTTAAGCCTTGTTTCATCTGAGATCCTTATGTGGAGGTATGTTTAAAGCTTGGGTAATATTTCCACCGCAAAAGGTAACATGAGTTGCGAGATCATGAACATTAGTAATGAAAGAGCCCAGAGTTAGAGGAAAGTATACAGAGGTTTAATGATTTAAGAAAGGGAGATAATGTTTTAAAGAGTTATATTACTATAGTCATGCACCCAGTAAGTTATTGATGAGGAGTTTCCCCTTATGGGTAGAGTAAGAGTTGCTAGTCAAGATGAGCTAGAGTAGTTGTTAACCAGAATATAGTTGATGTCGATGTGCCATCACATTAGAGGAGACTAAATTCATGTGTTGAATAAGAGAGGAGTATTCATAAAGTAATAGATCTAAGATAGGTTTATGATATGTTTGAGAGGTTCATGATGTTCATAAGGTTATAGAACTGATCAAGTAATGAGGTATAGTATAGTAGGCGAGCAATAATATTGATATTCAAGTTTAGTAATGAACATTAAGCTTGAATTTAAGATGAGTGTCATGATCAAAAGAATGACAACATGAGGGTGGTGATGTTAGTCTTAAGATTTGATCTTGAAGACTTGACATACAGTAGGTGAGGAATTGAGGAGATAAGATGCAATAAATATGAGTGGTACAACTAAGAGACACTAACCTTTAGATAAGGGCAGTGAAGTGTTGCTAAGTCACAAGAGTAACAAGAGCATTAAGAAGTGTACCGAGAGGGTATGTAATCAGAAGATGTTAAGAGAAGCACAATAGAAAGAGGTCTTAGTACCTGCTTATGGAGAGTTAGTAGTCATGAGATAAACTTCTCCCAAGTGTTAGAGAAAAAGAGGATGTAGACCAGTTATAGATAATGGAATAGGTCCATAGCCTTCAAGTGTCAACTTTAGACCTAAGGGGGAGATGAAACGATGAGAAATCAAGCCAAGTGTTTGAGAGTAAGATAGTAATGAGTTCCAAAGAGTATGGTAGATATCCTTTCAGAGGCCCTTTTAGTAATAGAGTGATGTTAGAAAGAGGAGGTTGATGTTCTTATCATGATAGTGATCGTATGATAATTCCATCTAAGGTTCTAAATAAGGAGGAAAAAGAGGATGAGGTTTTACTATGAGAAATGGTTAAATGAGAGACCTTATGCTGGTTTCGAAGGAGTTGGTTATCAGGATTCCATGGAGTTGTTAGAATGCTAAGCTTGGATGTGGTGTTAAAGAGTAATAGTCTTGGGAGGAGATTCGCTTTAGAGAGGTATAGAGTCTGAACCTAAGGATTTGGGTTATGCTTGAATATAGTAATAATATACCATTATACTCAGACCGTAGTAAGAGTAACCCCGTTCAATACCCAATCCAGTCGCCATTCGAGGACTAATGATCCCAAGGGGGAGATATTGTTACACCCTAGAAATTTTTTGAGCTAAGACTGGAACCATCCTTCGTTGTGAGTAGGATTTACCAAAGAATTAAAATTTCTTAAGTGTAAAGTTCACTAGATGTAGCACCTTGAGTTCGAAAAAGAACTAAATTAGAAATAGAAAAATCTGAAATTTTGCAAGTTATGCTTAAGTTATGAGTATTTGATCAACTTGAAATGATCATAACTCCTAGAACAAGATGAGTTAGATGTGCTACAAGATATCGTAGGAAAGACCTTTGAATTATCTTTTGAACGTTACCGAGTTTGCTAAGTTTTGAGGTGGGATGAGTGAGATATTTCCTTCTGAAGTTAGGTTGTCCAGTTAAGGAAAGTTCGCTGAAAATAGTAAGGGGTAGTTTGGTCTTTTCCTTACCAAATCAGATTTAAGCCACTTTTTGAAATAATCTAGGGATCTAATCTGACTAGGTTCAGTTTTATAATCGTAGTTTACGCCTAGGGTTTTAGTTGAGAGTTCAAGAAGAGAAAATAAGAGAAAAGAGGAGAGGATCAAGCGTTCGTCGAGATTCTTGCGTCTTGTTGCGGATTTTCGCCAAGGGTTTAATCCCTAAGAGGTATGTAAGCTTCCATAGTGTTGGGTTTGTTTACCCACGCTCCAAACATGTTATTTTCAGCGCAAAATTTGATTCTTGAAGTTGAAAGATTTGAGTTCTTGATGAGTTCTTGATAGGTGTTCTTGAAGTTCATTCTAAATCTTGTTGTGTTGGGTTTTGGATAATTTATTGAGATCAAAGTGAGTGTTTTAAAGGATTTATTAAGTAGATTAGAGTGAACTTATGTTAAGTAATTGATTCTAAGTTATTGGAGAAGAAACTGTTCGATTCTACGCGAGTTAGGGTGAGGAAACAAACAAAGAAATTGGTCGGGTTTTTTGGGCCTGGCGTGTCGCGCCAGCCATAGCGCCCCAAAGTAGGCTCTGAAGTGTAGGGGCTGGCGTTCCGTGCAACCCATATCCCCAGGGTCACCCGCCCCGTCCAGTTTGCAATCGGTCGCTCCGTTGGAGTTCTTTCGAAGGGTACCTTCTCTTTTTCGATTTGAACTACTCTAAGCTACTTCTAAACACCTAAAATCATTCCTAATTCAAATTCAAGGTAGAGTTGAGATTTAGGTTTGGAGAATTCTTTCGAACATTCTAAGAAAAATCCCTTTGGGTCCTTTTGTGGAGTCTTCTACAACTTCTAGTAACTTGTTCCAAGACTAAAGTAATTGAGCATGAGAGTGAGGAGAATGAATTCATGAGTCTACACTATCATATATGTCCTTCATATCATGAACCATAACTCTTGAATTCATAATTCACATTCAAGAGAGAGTTAAGAGTACAGTTCAAGAAAGTTTTGAGTTCACTTTTGAATCCTTGGAGATCCATAATCGATTTGAGTTAGATTTTGAGAAAGTAAGTATGAGAATGACAAGAGTTGTATACATGAGTTCCATAATGTTACGTAGACCTACGATTTAAGTCGTTCATTCCCATAAATTCCGCATAAACTCCAGAAGTTGAGTATCTATGACAGGAGTACTATCTTCATGTCCTAATTCTTAAGTATTGAGTTTCTAACCCATTTGAGATTATATGCCTAATCATGAGACTATTACATGTTACCCATGAAGTCCTTGAGTTGGGTTATTCATGTCCATAATTCTGCATGAACCCTATCAGTCGAGCAGTTTCGAGCTGAAAAGTATCTTTGAGTCCTTCAGTTGAGTAGTTCATGTTCATAATTCCGCATGAACCCTCTGACTTGAGCATTTTTGAAGTGAGTATTATCATTGATGTTCCTGATTTCCAAGTATTGAGTTCTATCTATGGTTATTGAAAACCTTGCATTGAGTCGTCCACGTCCATAATTCAGCATATACCCTATTTTAAGAAGTCTTTTACAAATGTTTTTACTTTGGTTTAAGACTTAAGCTTTGAGTTTAGTAAAGAGTAGGAGTAAA
The DNA here is from genome assembly GCF_000226075.1 of Solanum tuberosum. Classification (NCBI taxonomy): domain Eukaryota; kingdom Viridiplantae; phylum Streptophyta; class Magnoliopsida; order Solanales; family Solanaceae; genus Solanum; species Solanum tuberosum. The sequence goes on along the minus strand of NW_006239259.1, from coordinate 309,043 downwards.
GTTCATTTTCTTTAAAATGATATATGGGAACTGTGTATTCCCTAGAGTAAATATTTTAACATTTAAGATGAGAGGAAACTGAGATTTCCAAAAGAGTTTTGAGAAAGAAAGGGAAAATCAATTCCAAGAGAGATTTTAAGCTAAGTTTTGAGTAATTATCTTAAACCAAAGAAAGAACTTGTTTTAAAACATATAAGCTAAGTATATTTTTGGGAGTAGTATTGAGCACCGATATGGGGATGCGAGTTCAGATTAACTCAAGTCTCCATAACCATGTAGCCATCATGGGTATTAATGGGTCATGCTTTTTAGATGATCACATAATTTAAGCCAGTGGATCCACCAAGTTAAGTGTTCTATATGACGGGAAAGTATAGGACAGTTGTTGCAGCGTGGGCAAGACGTTGTATCACCACTTAGGCTCATAGTGGTGGTTGTCGGTTAGAGAAACTCCCACATAAACTATATTACTTTATTATATAAGTAAAGTTGAGTTTTTTATTGCATTTTATTTAACGAACTAAGTTTCTTTTAGTGCTTTATAAAGCTTTCCATATTATGCATGTGTATTCTTGCTTTATATTGAGTTGAGTATCCTGAGTTGAGTACCAAGAGTCGAATATCATATCTTTGAGTTGAGTATCTAATCTTCTAAGTTGAGTAAGTTTGAGTAGTTTTCAGTATCCTTGAGTATTCCTTGAGTTGAGCAAGTTTGGAAAGAGGTAAGTATGTTTCCCTTTATATTGAGTTTCAAGCTTATGTTTATGTTTTAGAATTCCCCTTACATGCTGGTACATTCCACGTACTGAGCCATTTGGCCTGCATCATGTGATGCAGAGACAGGTATTTAGGATCATCAACAGGAGATTCGTTGATACATCCGACAGTTAGAGTTAGCTATGGTGAGCCTCTTTGTTTCCGGTGGATTTCATTTACTTTTCAGTTTAGTCAGGATGTCGTGGGTCTTGTCCCGACTTCCATCTTTATTAGTTAGAAGCTTCATAGATAGTCAGCATAGTTGAGAAGTCTATATTATTTATTTTATTAAATGTTTTAAAGACTTAAGTTGCCTATTTTATGGCGAGTTGAATAATTTATTTTTATTCAGTTTTCTTTTGAGTTAAAGCTTGTGTTTAAGTTTTATGAATTTTATTCAATTTTTAAGCTTTTTCATGCTTGAGTTAGTCTCTCGCTTGTAGTCAACCAGGATGAGGGTTCTCTTGGGGACCAGTTATGGTCTTCGAGTGCTGGCCACGTCCAGGGTGTAGGCTCGGGTCGTGACACTATGTTAACTCTAAATATACATGGCATGACTTGTGATTATATATGAGATTGCTTATGTGCATGTTTTAGATTGAAATTAAGAAATTCATGTTTAAATGAATGTTATTGAAAATAGGAACTTGCATATGAGCTTTATGATGTCATATGAGCATATTATTACTAGGAGAAGGTAGTTCCTCCTTGAACATAACTAAACATGATAATGTCATTCATATGGATTGATAGATGTAGATTCCTACTTCCTTATATTGGCATTGACTATGTTGTATTGGAGTTAAAGTTCCTCATTTTTGAAATGATGCTCATTGTGTGTGGTGTCTTTGAGATTGTACATCACTTTGATGATTACATGCTTGTTGGGCTGCTGGTTATGAGTCTTTGATTCATTAAGATGTTTTAAGTGTCATTCAGGGACGAATGTTCCTAAGGAGGGGATATGGTAACACCCCGTAAAACCTAGTAAGACCTAGCTAAGGATTGACTAAATCTAGTAGGTTAAACTATAGCCTCAAATATTATTTTATAGGTGGAAAATTGTTTAAATGATTAAAAATGTCTTTTGGAGTTAGTTTGAGGAGATTTGGAGGTCAAACGTCAAGAAATGACTATAACGTCCGGAAACTAGTCATTTGAACTAGTGAGTTGAAGGGGTCTTGTCGTTGAAGTTTGGAGTGTTGTTTGAGGGTAAAAACTTGTAGAAGTGACTCTCATACTTAGATGGACATGTTTAGGAGTTAAACGTCTGGGTACTACTCCCCAATGACCACTCGAGGGGTCCTTGAGGAGGACCACAAAACAGTCCCCCAAAGCTGCCTGGACAGCATGGTCTGTTTCTTTTGGTGGTGATCTACGGAGGCAAACCACGCCCAGTAGACCATACCAAGGTCCGTGTATGGACCTCTTGAGTCCATACTTAGTTTCTCCTTGGGCCTGCAGCATTTAGAGCCACAGTCCCAAACCACGGAAGCCAACCACGGCCAGTAGATTGGTCTACGGTCCATGGAAGGCTGTCCGTAGGTTGGGCTGTGTGTTGGCAGTTTTGTTTCGAGTTAGGGGTTAGTTAATTGATTAGTTAATTAAGTGGGGGTTAAGGGAGGTCGTTTAGGTGGTTAATTAATGACCTATATAAAGTTATAAGTCCCTAAACTAATCCATTAATTCACCACAAGTCAAGATCCCAAATCCAAACTCAAATCCCCTTTCCCTCCCAAAGTCTTCTCTCCAAGAACACCATTGAAGACCAATAAAGAAACCAACCTAGGGGCTTGAAGATGGAGGACTTCTCTTAGGATTTTCGTGGGTTTCTACACCTAAGGTATGGTGGTTTTCATCCATGGGTAGCTATCACCCATGGAGCCCTCTCAAAAGCTTTCAATTGAATTCTAGAGATCTTCAAAAGCTAGGGTTTCAACTCAACCCCATGGATTCCTTTCAAAGTTGTTTTAAAATATTGATTTACGTTTGTTATGGATTATATTACTGATTTAAGATGATTTTAACTTTAATTCCAAAGAATCCATGAGTTTTCCCCTAACCCTAGCTATGGCTTTTCTCTACAATATGAATGTGATTAGAAATTGATTCAATTGAATGAATAGAAGTTGGTTATGATGTAATTGAATGATCTAAGTATAATTCTGAATGTATTCTTGTTTAACCTATGAATCTAAGATGAAATTTACATGATCTAGGGTTATCTCATAAAGAGGCAAATTGAGGGGTTAGATGTGATCTTTTAGGATTTGATGATCTTGTTTAATTGCCTTAGATTAGATCACCTAGACATGAAGTGATCATGATGAATCTTTTAGACCTAGATTAAATTGATTATGATCATATTGGTTATATTGTTGGTTTATGATGATGATCTTGTTTAATTGCCTTAGATTAGATCACCTAGACATGAAGTGATCATGATGAATCTTTTAGACCTAGATTAAATTGATTATGATCATATTGGTTATATTGTTGGTTTATGATGTTCTTCTATCTAAATGTGCCAAATCTAAGATGATAGACTTGATCTTGGCTCTTGGCTTTGAAGGACAATCTATGGAGGTACGTTATGATGAAGTTATATTATATGAATTGTTGATCAACCTATGGTGGAGGTTCTTACTTATCATGTATCCTTTGTATGAAAGGATTGATCCACTTATGGTGGAGGTGCTTACATGTTAATATGAACTCTAGTGTTGAGATAAGGTCCCTCTTCCCTTCAACCCTAGTTATGACTAAGTATGATACGTTATGAATACGAATGATATGTTATGATCATTGTACTGTTGGTATGTTGAATTGTATGTGGTGTTATTGTGGAAGGACCCTACCTACATATCCCCTTATATGAGTATATTATTCTCTACATGCCATTAATGACCTACTTGAATGATGAATGTATCAATGTCTACTGAATAAATGTTATATATGTGATTTACATGGTCTAAGATTCTTAAAAGCAATATATGTGAATTGTGCATGAGTTGGGATATTATGTACATGTTGTGACCCCCTTGAGAAGGGAGGTGTCTATGATGTTAATGTTGTCATTATTTGTGCCATTGTGAGGACAATCATGCACACACACACTCCATGCATAAACATGAATATGATGTGTCTATAGTGTCAATTGAAAGGATAATTCTTATATGCACCTTTACATACTATTATGCATGAAATATACATGACCATGAAGATATGAATATGTACGATATGATATGATTAGGTACGATATGCTATGACTACACATGATAAGTTCATATTATGGTAGTAATGTTGTGTTGTATGAAAGATTATTCTCATGAACACACTACGAATATAATGTGAAAGGTTTAATCACATGTTGATGGTTCTAAGGTTGAAAGGACATTCTCACCCTATGAATCTTTGAGCTATTATGATATGATGTTGGTTTAAGTGTATAGTGCATTCTTTCACTAACTTAAACTTAAGAAAAGACTTAATCTAACTCTTAAAGGTAATTATGCCTAGCATCGAGCGGATATGAAAGTGAGATGGGAGGCTTTTACATTTAGCAAGTCCGGCTTCCCAATGTATGTTGTCTCATGGGATGGAAACCTTTTACGTTTAGCAAGTCGGGGTTTCTAGTAGCATTATGTATGTTCTACATAAAACCTCATATCCCATAACTAAGTGCCCCCGTAGGTCTTAGCTAGTGGATCCACATAAAAGCTATTATGTATGTTCTACCTTGGCAAGTAGGACACTCTCTTTTCGGTGTGGTAGTAGAACACCGGATTCCATGTAGCTTACATGGTCTATGTCGGTTAAGGCTATTATACCTAAATGATATGAATACGAGCTATGATAAGAACATGGACTCTAATTATAACTTCTTAAGAGGTACAACTTAGTATGAGTGAGGGTATGGGACTTCACCCATACATTGCACAAGTGGACCTTAAGAGGGGTTATGGTTAGGTCCTCTTATGCAATGAGGACTTATGAATTATGTATGTGATATGAATGAATGTTAAGGTTGACTTTACTTATTACAAGTTATGATTATGAATGTCTTCTTATTTATGTATGTTGACTATGAATGAATCAAAAGTAAGATATGTATATTGTTGGTGATCTAAATGTGGTACTTAGCATTTGGTAGGGTTATGGGATCTTACCTTTGCATTGCACTAGTATGACTTTGGGGTGCTTATATGTTTGTATTAACTTATGTTAAGTATGATCATGGTGGCGTTGAAGTGATACTTAGTATAGGTAGGACTATGGACCCTATATATGCATTGCACAAGTAAAGCTTAGGGTTTCTTATGTGGTGTTCTATTATGACCTTCACAGTCCATGGTCCCTCACACGGTCAATGAGTGTGGTCGTGGTCGGCCCCGTCAACAGTTTAAGTCAAGGGTCTTTTAGTCTTTCCTTTTGATGGACCCTTAAACTACAACATTTTAACCCTAAATTACGTGGTTTTTATCAGTTTTAGCCTAGAAACATAACTAGAACTTACCTAAGTCAAATCATTCATCAAAACTTATAAAATTTAGAAGCATAAGAAGAGAAAGAGGCGAGTAACCCTAGTTCAAGAACGCAACAAGGTCCAACTTTTCCAACCCCGAAATTGAAAGATTTCTCAGTGAATTTCGTCACCAGGTATGTGGGATTTCACTAGTCGGTTCCGTTCACCCATTAGGTCCCTAGTATTCAGTGAGATTCTTGATTAGCACAATATTATCTAGACCTAGGGTTTCTTGAATGTTAGAATTGTTGGGTTTTTAGCTGTTAGAATGATCCGAATGAAATTATTATGTTATTACTCAGTTTATTGCACGAATTTCAGAACCCTAGATAAGTAGTTCTTTAGTTCTTGAATTACACATGCTAGGCCACATATTTCAGTTATTTCAGATATACATGCCTCAGTTTTGAATGTGTCATTATCAGTTTATTAATGTGCATTCTCAGTTTGCATGTCATTTTGAGCTATCCAGTATATCACAGAAATCCAGTCATAATATGTTAATCACTTAATCTATTGGGAGTAGTATAATAGCGAGTTGGACTAGGGTCAGCTACCCATAGAGTCCCAGAACTACGAGCCACGTAGGTTGTAAGTCCCCTCTTTGGGCATCATTTAGTGATCACGCCAGCATGCCTTTATACCTTTGGCCAGGTATATTGGGTCCTCTCGATGGGGCATATACATCGGACTCCACACTTAACTCATGTGGTTTTATTATCGGTTATTAGTAGCTCCCATAGTTCACTCAGATCCCATTTGCATTGACCACATTTCAGTACAGTTAGTATTCAGTCTTAGCATGTTATAAATTTGTCATTGCATTCAGTTAGCTAAGCATTCAGTATCTATATCATGTTCTAATTATACTCTTGCTTTAATGTTTGTTCAGTTATATGTTTATTTTAGCTTTACTCTATCATGCATGCTTAGTACGCTTTAAGTACTGACACATACTTTGCGCTACATCTTGTCGTAATGAAGGTTCAGGTCCCCAGCAGTCATATCACGCATACATCAGTTCCTGATCTTTAGTTCAGCAACATCAGTAGTGAGTCCTCATCCTTCGAGGACTAGTGAAATGTTTATCTTTATCTCTTTTAGCTTTAGTTTCAGTTTTTCTAGATCTAGTTGGGGCATGTCCCAACATTTCTAGTCAGTTTAGAGGTTTATTTCCGACATAGTTAGTTTCAACTTTAGTCACAGAGTTTGTTTTCTGTATTGTATTCAAACTCTCAGTTTCGTATATTTATTTAGTATATGGGTATTCCACATCATTTCAGACCTCTATATGATTTAGCTTCCACACAATTTTAATTGCTCAGTTTATCTTTTGTATGCTTATGATTTTAGCATCAGGGTTAGCTTGAGGTCGTTCGTGATCCTAGGTCTCGTGTCCACGTTAAGGAGTAGCCTCGGGGGGTGACATTTAACAAGTTTCTAGTATTGTTCAACAATAGTTTGCATCTTAACTTTTGGTTATTTGATATTTGAAAAATAAAAGAAAATGTTAAACTTATTTTTAAAATCTCGTCATGTTTTCTTGCATTACAAAGTGTACTAATAGGCTCTCACTAGTTGACACAATTTGATTGAAATCTTTCAACTATAGAAGATCTAAATATGAACAATTCGGCAAAAGAACACTCACGAATCAAAACAAATAAAATGAATGTTAGTTTTGAGAAAAAAAAGGAGAGTAAACAATAACGACAAAAAACAAAAGGGTGTTGCAACTTCTTCAACCAAACTTCAAGATTGCACTTTAATCATTTATCTGAACGTTGAATTGTATAAATTCATTCACAATTTTAAATTGAAGTCGTCTTATAAACTTCGTCAATTACTTCTTTGGTTCGTCTTTGTTAATTACCTTTCATAAAAATTTATTTCAAAATTCATAAACTGTAATGACCCTCGAGTTCATTTTTGTGTGATTTTATTATTTTGCCCCTTCTCGTAGCTTTTGTATGGTGCTGCGTTGGGTGACATTTTCCCGAGGTGTTCAGGTGAGTTTTCAGTTTTTGACATTTTGGAGGCTTAATATTTTAATGAGTTGACTTCGGTCAACTTCTGGATATTTTTGATGTCCAGTTGAAATTGTGTCAGTTCTATCAGCTCTGGAAGGGTAATTTTTCTCTAGTTTGATGTTCGGTTTGGATGTAGAGGCTTTCATTTGAAATTTGTTATTAGGTGTTTTAGCTATTGAGTTTTCCCCATAGTTTGACCTTGGTCAACTTTCTTGGTAAACACACTTGAATGGAATTATGTCAACGGATAGCTCTGGAATGCCGAGTTTGGCCTAGAACGACCTTTGGTTCAGTTTTTGATGTGATTGTGATGACCTTGTGGCGCTTAGAGTTTTTTTTGGCGTTTCTTTATAAGCTTAGTCTTTGGTATAAATTTTGACCAAATGACCTTTGTTGGTTGTTTCATCGATTCTTTTGAGTTTTGAATGTTGTTTCCACTCGGTAGCATAGTTTGTTTGCATTGACGGATTCAGAATGAATTCCAAGCCCCAGACAGAGGACTTTGGCTTCCTTGTGGAACTACTAATGTAGTGTTGCTGGTGCCGCGTTCATGGAGACCAAGTTCCTTGGCCTCTGCATTTGTGTGGGTCTCACCGCATTTGCAAAAGGTAGCCCCCTTCGCGTTCATTGTACCTTGGTTGCATTCATAAAGGGTTGACTGGCCTAGCCTCTATGTTCGCAAGCCTCGTGCCAGTTTGTAGAGGGTCAGCTCGACTGACCTACATGATTGCATGTGGTCTCCATGTTTACGAAGGCCAGTTAACTGGCAGTTGGTGTTTTAAAAGACCCATTTTTCAATTTGCGTGTCTCATTTCTAAGTTGGTGTATGGCCGATTTAGAGAGATATTTTTGAAGGATTTGAGTGTTTCTTTGTGGAATTGATCGGGCAGTTACATGGGCATAACCTAGGAGTGATAAATCATCTGTTTTCCTTGTTTTTCTCCATAAATTTTTCCTTACTTCTCCATTTCTTATTCCTTTTGCTAAATTAATGGGGGTACTATTTTGGCTCGATGGTAGCTCGGATTGTGCCCATTTTCGGGGCACAACATCCTTGAGAAATTGGGGACCTCATGATGGAGTAGATTTTGTTACTCTCTGCGCGGGTCCCATATTTGCATTTTTTGGGTCTCTTTCCATTTTTGATTTCCTTTATTGATTTGGGTATTGTTGTGTTTGTTTCTGTGTTCCCATGGAATTATTGATAGCTTTAAATCACAAGAAGGCCTTTTGAAAGGAAAAAGCACCCGAGTTGTAGTTCATGTGTGTTTCGACCTCGAAGTAGGTTACAATTTCTCTTTCCTTAGACTTGGCTCATTTAGATTAATTGTATTTTGAGCAGTATTGTATGTTTAGGTTGGAATTTAAGATTAGTTTAGGTTTTTTTATAGTTAGTTGATTTATAGCCATTACTGGGTTTCTTAGTGTAGTTTTAGCCGGAAAACCTTACTTTAGGTGATCCTTATGGTTGAAATCTTGGCTTATTATTCTTGTTTGTCTTTGCTCTTTTTCTTGTTGATTTTACTTTTCGAGAATTCAAAGTTGGGAAAAGTTTTTAGGGTCTTCTTGAAGTTCATCATATGATCTTTTCTACTACATTTTAAATTTTACATGAAACACCCTTTTGCATAGTTTTAATTAAGTTTAACGGGATTTTGTTTACTAGTGGGTTGAGGCTGGGGTTCGGAGTTTTTTTCCCTAATTTTTTTTGGATATCCTCTTAGGAGTATTAAGTAAATGAAATGTTATTTGATTTTAATTAAACAAAGAGAAGAACAAAGTAGAAGGAGAATGATATACAAGGTTCATGGTATATATAATTATAATTTCATTGGTAAGTTAACAGATAAGTTAAGAATGACTAATTAATCAATTCATATCGTAATAATAGGATATTTAGGATATGTGTCTGAAGAGTATTCAACAATTTATTGAGTTATTGACAAAGATGCTTCCACTAGACATTGAAAATGTGTTAATTGGTTGAAAATTAGAATCAATTACTAGTAGTTAGGTAAGTACCCAAGGTAAAGGACTTTTAGATTCACTCATAAAAGATCTAAAGCAATATAGAGCTATCAGTGGAGGTGTGGATGCTAGAATAGAATTAGATAAATATTTTGGTGAATAAACTAAGGATGGCACTGAAGAATTTAGCATCCCACTTTGGTGGAAAATGCACAAAGTTAGATTTCCAATTCAATCTTAGATAGCTTGTAATGTATTAGTTGTTCCAGTTTCAAGTGTCGCATCCGAATATGCGTTTAATAAGGGAGGATTTCTTCGTGATTCATTTAGGAGTACATTGTTCCTTAATTGGTGCATGTTTTAGCGTGTCTTCAAGATTGGCTACGAAGTGAATAATTAAAAGAACTTGTTAGTGTTGAAGAAAATCTTGATAATCTCGAGCAAATTCAAAAAGGTAGTACTACGTTTATTATTTTTATTGTATATTGTTTTTGCAAATAATTTGTATTTGTTGTATATTCTGGTTCTTTTCAAATTTAGCTAGCACGGGAAAAGTTCTTACCATAGTTAACGTGTAGTACAGTTGTACCTATAAGGTGACTTTTAAAAGTTCAGTTTTTAGAAAATTAGACTATTGGGTAACCGAGAAGCTCCTGGGTTATGCAAAAAGTTTGTTGAAGAAATGTAGGAACTATTCAATTTCCACAAAATGACGTAAATGTCAAAAGGAAATGCTGAAGATTTCTAAGCTTTTAGAGTTACCATGGTCTGAATTATCAACAGGAAATAGCAATGGTATGACTCTAACTTATATTACACATGAATTAATAGAGGCAAATACATAAAATGGGTAAGCTGGATAATTCTCAGATTGAGAAGAATGGGAAACACGCTTGGATAGATCATATTGTTCTTGCTGACAAATTTTGAAATAAACTTTATAAAGGGTAGTTAATAAAGACGAACCAAAGAAGTAATTGACAAAAGTTTATAAGGTGACTTAAATTTAAATTTTTTATTGAATTGATGCAATTCAACATTCCGAGAAATGATTAAAATGCAATCTTGAAGCTAAGTGGAAGAAGTTGCAACATCCTTTTATTTGTTTCGTTATTATTTCATCTTCCTTTTCTATTACGACCTACATTCTTTTTGCTTGTTTTGATACTCGAATCTTTTTCTTACCGAAAGATTCATATGAATCTTCTTTTAGTTGATAGATTCCAATTAAATTCAGCTTCAACTAGTGAGAGCTTGTTAATACACCATACAGTGGAAGGAAACATGACGAGATAATGAAAATAAGATTAACAGTTTATTTTATTTGTAAAATACATACTAACCAAAAGTATACAAGGGAAGCAAACTATTATCGAACGATACTAGAAATTTGTTTAAAATATATGATATTATAAAGTAGGATAGACATATGGTTATATGAATTACCTTATAGAGGTCATCGAATGAAATATTATACTTCTCGCTATTCCTTGCATCATACGATAATTTCCATCATTTTCATATTTTGTCAAAAGGTTTGAACCATAATTGACAATAATTTCAATTAAAATATGATTTTTATTATTCGAAAGACTATCTTCACATATATCACACAATCTCAACCAAGTTACATGTGAACATAGTCTTTCGGATAATTCTGATCATATTTTAAATGACAATATTGTAAATTATGGCTCAAACTTTATGACAACATATGAAAATGATGGAAATTATCGTATCATGTAAGAAATATCGAGAAGAATAAAATTTTGTTCCATCGATAACCTCTATAAGACAATTCATATAATCATTATGTATATCTTACTTTAGAACATCAGATATTTTTTAAGCTTCTAGTATTGTTCAAATATAGTTTGCTTCTTCTTCACTTTTGGTTATTTGAAAAATAAAAGAAATTGTTAAACTTATTCTTATAATCTTGTCATGTTTTCTTGCATTCCAAAGTGTATGTACTAACAGGCTCTCACTAGTTGAAGTTTAATTTGATTGATATCTTTCGACTAAAGGAGATCTATATATGAATCATTCAGCAAAAGAACACTAAAGTATCAAAAAAATAAGAACAATGTTGGTTGTGAGAAAAAAAAAAGAGATAACAATACGACAACAAAGAAAAAGATGTTAACTTCTTTCACCTAGCTTCAAGATTGAATTTTAATCATTTATGTGAATGTTGAATTGTATCAATTCATTTACAATTTTAAACTTAAAGTAATCTTTTAGACCTTGTCAATTACTTCTTTGCTCCGCCTTTATTAATTACATTTTATAAAGGTTTATTTCAAAATTCATCAATTGTAATGACCCTTGAGGTCATTTTTGTGTGCTTTTACTATTTTTCCCCTTCTCCTAGCTTCCGTATAGATTTTTTATGATGCTGGGTTGGGTGACATGTTTCCCAAGGTGGTCGGGTGAGTATTGAGTGGTTTTTGCCATTTGGGAGGTTTAAGGTTTGGAAGAGTTGACTTCAGTCAACATCTAGTATTTTGATGTCCAATGGAAATTTTGTTAGTTCCATCACCTGTAAAAGGGTCATTTTGGTCTAGTGTTATGATCGGTACAGGTGTCGAGGCTTTTGTTTGGAGTTTGTATAATTAGTTGTTTTAGCTTTTCAGGTTTTCCCAAAGTTTGACCTTGGTAAACTTTCTTTCTAAACACGCTTCGAATGGAATTATGTCACTGTAGTTAGCTCTAAAATGCCGAGTTTGGTGTAGAATGACTTTTAGTTTGATTCTCAAGAGAATAGTCATGACCTTGTGGCGTTTAACATTTTGTGGAATTTCTTTATAAGTGTAAACTTTAGCTAACATTTTGACCAAATCACCTCTGTTGGTTATTTCATCAATTTTTCTATGTCTGAAATGTTGTTTCCAACTAGGTAGCATAGCTGATATGCGTTGATGGGATTCTGAACAAATTCTGAACCCCAATCAGAGGATTTTGGCTTCTCTGTGGAACTGTTGATGTAGTGTTGTTGGTGAAATGTTAAAGGTGCCTCATTCATGGAGACCAAGTGACAGGGCCTCTTCGTTCACGTGGGTCTCACCGCATTTGCAAAGGGTCACCCCTTTCACGGACCTATCACAGCTCCAGCCTACACCCCGGACGTGGCCGACACTTGACAACCATTGTTGGTCCCCAAGCGAACTCTCATTCCTGCTAATTACAAGCAGAAGACTAACTCAAGCATACACAAGCATCAAAACCGAAGAATTATTTTAAATCAACTTATTAAATCTTAAAATTTATGTGAAAATACTGAGTATTAAACATAAAATTTTAATTAAAATATTTGAAACTGAATACTGTAAGACTGAAACTGTCTATCTATGAAGCCACTAATGTATAAAGATACGTGTCGAGAAAAGACCCACGACACCTCAAAGCGTTACTTCTAACAAATCATAAAATTAGAGTCCTTTGAAAGTAAGGAGGCCTCACCAAAAGCTAACGAGTGCATGATGTGATCTCAATGAAACTCTTGTTGATGATCCTAAGTACTTGAATTTGCACCATGAAATAATGGAGGTCAAATGACATCAGTACATTGAATGTACGAGTATATAATAGGGCTGAATAACACAATTAACTGAACTGAAAGGCTGAAAGAAACTCAACTGAAATATAGTATAAATCATTTAAGCTCTTACTGTAGGAATGCAATAATAGTAAATAACGAAACAAAGTGGATTTACAAGAGTTGGAAACTGAGAAATTCAATGAAAACAACATAAGAAAGGATCATTGACCAACAAAAGAAGAATATATTGATGGTACTTGAGAAAGGATTCTAAGGCTACTCTCTGGAATAGCTGTAAAGGCTATATTTGGCTATTTTTATCAACACTGGCAGGTCGCTTAGGACTCGTCAATATATGATCGATAAGAGTAGACGTACTGTTTGTGTCTTAAAAGAATACTCATGAGAGCAATGGTCGTATTTTACTTTTGTACCTTCAAAAGTAACAATTTATGTAAAATTATCCTCCACAATTAAAATAGGTAGGCTAAAATAACACATGTAGTACACTACACTTACATATCTAAAATGCATACACATCATTATTCAAATGAACAAAAAAAAAACCAAGTTAAAAAAAAAAACACATTAAAAGGGGAGGTAAATAGATAAACAAAAAGATAGATGGAAACTTTACTCAGTACCTACGAAAGAGAAGGATTAAGCAAACAAACTTGAGATTTGAGAAGCAATTGAGGAGTGAGCAAGAAGAGACGAAGAGACCTAGATGAGGATTTATAGTTTACGCCTTTACCTCTTTTAAACTTTAGAGATTTTTTGAGGTTCATAACTTGATCTAAGTTCTATAAGGCAGAATACATGATTATAGAAAAATAAATAGGTTTCTGTAGCTTTAAAAGTTTAGCCTTTAGGAGTTAGGACTTGATGAGTGGTTGTAACACCTCAGAATCTAGTAGGCTAAACTAGGGCTAAGTGTGAGGGAAAGAGCCAAGGAAGAGGGAAAGAGCCATGGGATAGGGCTAGGCCAGCCCAACCTTCCCTATGCACTAGCCATATTCACACGAGAGCCTTCCCAGCTCGTGGTGGCCACTACGGATCGTGGTGCCACTCGTGGTGGTGAGGCAGTAGCTTCACCAAGCTGCCCAAACAAGAGACCCTCCCCACGAGCCACTAGATGACTGCTCTTGAAGGATTTGACGGGTCGTGATAGGGGTCGCGAAGGTGACTTCGGTTTATAGGCTTTAAGGGAAGGTGGCCTAGCTACTTGTCCAAGACCACGTGGAGCACCACGGCTCGTGGAGCCTCTCGTGGAGATGGACAGTACACTGTTAAGTGAGGGGTAAATTGTGTCTTTCCGATTTTAATTAGCATAAATCTAGGTCATTTTACCCAAGCCTCGTACACTTATATAAGTGATTTCAACCCATAAACTCACCCATTCAAGTCATTATTTCCGAGGCCCCAAAAGAAATCCCAAAGTTCTTCTCTCAAATATTTCTCTCTCTAGAACTTGAAGAAGAAGAATGATTTCAAGATAGGATCAAGGTCAAGTCTCCAATCCTCAAGCATTTGTGAGCTTTGTTATCAAGGTATGATAGTTTTTCATCCATAAATTCCTTCAATTCATGGAGTCCCCATGATTCCCCAATTTAAAGGATGAAATTCCCCAATTTGAGTTATGATTTCTTCCAATGGTGTGGGCATTGATGAATGTTGATCCAATTGAGTGGATTATGATTGTTTATGCTTGAATGGAGTAGATTCAATGTTTCTAGGATGAAATTACATGTACCCATGCCTAACCCATGTCTAGAAAGATAAAATTAATATAAATAGGTTTTATGCCATGAAAGGAGAATTTGTGGGTTTAGATTTATTCAATCTAGGATTGATGAGATACATTAGAATTGAAGCTTATATGATTAATCATGATTATTAGTGCTTGATATTGAGCCTATATGATGAAGTATTATTAGAATTTCTTGATAGTGAAGCATACATACATAGATTTTTTAGAGTAAAGCTTATAGGATGATTTATGATTAGTATTGCTTTGAGATTGAACCTTATGAGATGATTATAATGTTGAATTGCTTTGATTGTGAAGCATATAGAATGACTAAGAGATATAGTGCTTTGAGAGTAAAGCTTATGTTATGAATTGTTGATTATTGATGTAATTGTTGTGGAAGAGATAGTTCCCCACATGAATTGCTTATGTTATGAATGTGAAAGGCTTTCTCACATTGAATGATTCTAGGTTGAAAGGATTGCTCACCTAAAATGAATCTAGACTAAAGACTAAAATTGATGAGGCAAGAGGTGAATACTCATGACCTCTAGATGAGTTAGATATGAGGTGATTTCTTGGAGTTTAAGAGGCGGCTACCCTTATTCCCTAATTTTGGACATGGATGCAAGTACCCATGATCCCATATAGAAAGATGTGAAGGTGAATACCCATATCTTATGATGAAAGATGTGGAGGTGAATACACGTATCTTATATTGAAAGATGTGGAGATGAATACTCATAGCTTATAATGAAATGATGTGGAGGAGAATACCCGTGTCATATGATAATTGGGCATGGAGGTGAATACCTATGATCCCATAAGATGGACATCGAGGCAAATACCCGTGACCATATAATCAAGGCAAGAGGCGAATACCCATTAGCCTTTAAGTAAGGCAAGAGGCGACTACCCATGAGCCTTTATGAGAAGGCAAGGAGGTGATTTCCTCATATCTACAAAAGATAAGCTAAAGATGAGCATGATAGATGATGAGCTTGTAGAATGGCCCAAGGTGGCCTACTATGATGAATGATACTAGTGGACAATTACCCATGTCTTGGTTAAGTATGCTTTGAGGTTACTTATGAAGTATTCCTTTTATGTTATGATGATTTATGTGCATTGATTATACTTATGACCTATATTGTCTAACCATTATGTTTATGTTGATGCTCATGCAAGCTATCATATTTAGTACATGTTTGTACTAACGCATACTCTTGTCTAAATTTCTTATCCAAATGTAAGATTCGGTGATATCGACTCTCATCCCCATGGCTATGATCTTAGTAGAAGTAAGGATCGAAGATTGGTGAGTCCTCATAACATTCGAGGATATAGCCACCATTTCCTTATGTTCTTTCATTTTATGTTTTGAACTATTGTATAGGTTGTGTCACAAAGATATTCATGTTTTAGATGGTTCTAGACAAAGTGTATTAGACTTTTGCTTCGTTTTATAAAGACTTTAATTATGTTGAAAATGTTTTAAATTTTTGCTAAATTCTATTATCTTATATTATGAAAATTAAGTGGCTTGTATGAGGCCTCTCGGGGGCTTGTACGCCATGTCACATCTAGAGGGTACCCTTGGGTCATGACAGTGGTATGTTTGTACTCATTTGAGGCCTATTTAGCTCAACAATTAGTTTCATCAATGCCTAATTATATCCTATTCTAATGATATTTTGATGATTTGCAGCTATGAGGGCTAAAGGACAAGGCAATGATGAATGAATGAAATAATAACTAAAATATAAAAAGAAGTGTAAACTATACATTGTTGATCGTCAAACAAGAAAGGAAGATCGCCTAATGGGTATGACCTCTCCCAAATTGAAAGTGCACAACACTTGCATTAATTGAGGCAAGTCGGCGAACTCCAAAAGGAAAGGCGACATGTCGAAAGAGAAGGGCAAACTTGTTGACCATCGGCGAAAGTGACAATACAAGGAGAAAAATTGAAGTCTTGAAAAGCGAACTAAGGTGATACTCAGTGATACGCCGAATGTGAAAGGCAGACTCAAATGCTCGCCAACTGAGGTTCAAACACTTGAAGCCTAAAGTAAGAGAAAGGCGACTTGAAGAACAATCGACGATCCACCCATTGTAATCGGTGAGCCAGACTAATGTCACCCAATGATTAGCGTATTGAGTTTTGGGCCAAATTTTGGAAAACCAAAAATAACCCAAAGGAGAGAGAAAGAAAGATTTCACATAAGTGAGGAAAACTGGAAAGACTGAGAAAAAGTTTTGAATATTTTAGAGAGAGAAACACTTTACCTTGTGAAGAACACTTTCTAATTTTTGGAGTTTTTCAACTTTATTCTTTAAATTGATAAATTGAAGTTGAATCCAAAGTGGATTTTCTTGTAATTGATTAATCTCATGTTACCCATGGTTGCTTTTATGAAAGGTATATTTTCTTTGCTTTTTGTGATGGGTGGCTAAAACCCAGATCTAGGGTGACATTATGGGGTTGGGTGTTGTTTTGATGTAGTGGGTATTATGTTGTGCTCTATTTTGTTGTTGTTCATACATGAATTTACGCTAATTAGCATGGGGTTAATTTATGGGTTAATGTTGCAAACTTAATTTCTACTTCCGATCTCCTGTCGTTACTCGAAAGATAATAGTTGGAGTGGGTAGTTAGTCTGATACTAGCAATTTAGGTTTAATGTATGTAACTTGCTTTAAAATAGAGGTTATGGGTTGGATCTATTTGCCCTATTTCTACATCGAAAAACAAAATAGAGTAAGGTATTGGGTTGTTTAGTATAGCATATAGATAAGACCAAAAAAAAATTCTATGCAAGGATTCTATGAGATCGAAAGAACATTAGTGTCATTGAAGATGACCCAACCTATTCATGAATATTCATCACTATAGAGCAACACAATTACCCCTATATGACATTGATTTCCAATCCCCGCACCCCTAGATTGCTTGTTACTTCTTGAATTTTCTGAAATTTTAGTTTAATTATGACAATTGATAACCAAATCCTTTTATTAAATTGTTGGAATCATCCACCCAATTGTTTTTACTAAACAAATAAATGAATTTACCATTCAAATTTCTTGATAGAATTTTCTACGATATACCATTCTCTATGGGATTCGACCCGACTCTTAGTTGGGTATTTTTTATTGACGACGAGTGTTGCCTCTTTTAATTAATTTTTAAGAGTACATTTGAGCATTATCAGGACTAACAAAGAAAAATAATATATAATAGTTCTTATATATTAGGGAAAAATATTAAATGAGGCTAATATACCTAAAATAAAAGTGTAAGTATAACAAACTTCGTGGTGTTGGGAAGAGGACTCAAAGACCTTCGATTTGATACATCACGGGCCACCTAACTCTTTATGTGCTTAAAGTTATGGTCCTTTGAAGTTGAACCAAAACTAAAAACTGAAGTTTAACTTGTTTGGCTTTTCGAAGTATGAGATGTTACAAAGACTATCTTCACAAGTAACTTTATTGAGATGTGGCTCACCTGGAAAATATATGTGAGAGTGCATGATATACGTGGAACAAATTATAAGTTCAAAAATGGAGCTTGAATCTAATGATTGTCATTTAGGTTGTTACTGTGTTGTGTGTCATCTCATGGCAAGCACATATCAAGTTTATTTGATTAATCCTTCTCTCTCGTTGGTAGGTACTGAGTAAAGTCTCCATCTCTCTTTTCGTTTATATATTTACCTTCCTTCTTAATGTGTATGTAATTTAGGTATGTGAGTGTAGTGTACTGCATATGTTATCTTAGTTTAATTATTTCATTTTAGTCCCTTTTTTGGTCGATTGTGTAGGGCATGTGTTTTCTGAGTGTTGAATCTATTTTAGTATGCAAGTATTGACTCAAATGTTTATCTCAAACTTCATAAATCGAGAAATTTTTAGCTTATGTTTTGATGGGTTGTTATTTTCTTAAGACAATTTGCTCTCTTTTTAATTGTTGTTGTATTATATTGTTGATGTTCATGTTGTTCGTGACATTTTTTTATTTTGATAATTTTTTGAATTTATTTTTCATAGCATAGTTACTCAAAATCAAACTCATAGCATGGCTGAAGACAAACAAACAATAAGGTGATGGGGAAGTAACTGTTGTCTCTTAGAAAATTTAATCAAGAAAAGTGTAGAGAAGTTTTATATCATATGGTAATAGTTGACGGGCTTCCTTTTAGCTTTGTTGAGAAAGAAGGTTTAAGAGTTTATGAAATTGGTGCAACCTCATTTTTGGATCCCTTCATGTAGTAATGTGACTAGGGATTGTTTTAGTCTTTTTAACGAAGAAAAACAAAATTAAGGAAGTAATTTATGAAAACAAAACAAAGAATCTATATACTCAGCGACACTTGGACTTCTGTACAACGAATTAATTACATGTGTATCACTACCCATTGGATTGACAGTGAATGGAATATGCATAAGAAAATACTTAAGATGTTAGGTGCTTACGTAAGTGAAGGATAAATCAAATCTTTACTGTCACAGTTGATAATGCCAGCTCAATTGATGTGACTGTAAAATAATTTTCTAAGAAATTGACTAAGATGGAAACTGATTTGATGAACGGTAATCACATTCAAGTGAGGTGTATGGCGCACATTGTGAATCTTATCGTCCATGATAATTTAAGAGAAAATTATTCTTTTATTTAACTAGTTAGACATCTTGCGCAATATGTTAGGAAGTCTCCTGCGAGGTTTAAGAGGTTTCAAGAAAGTTGTGATGATGAAGAACTCAATTGCAAAAATCTGTATGCTCTACCTAATGTTAAGTAGAGCTATTGAATTTGAGAAAACATTTTCAAATTATGCTTCTTGCGAATTTGACCCGAGACATGAATTTGAGAATTCTTTTGTTAAAGTTGGAATCATTGCAGGTGAACTAGTGAGCAGCGATTGGGTGCACGTGAAAAGAATTACCAAATTACTTATAATCACTTTCCTCCTTACTTTGAAAATATCTGGATTAGTTTATGTGACATCAAATATTCATTTTCATGAAATTTGTGCGATCGTTCTTTATTTGAATCAATTGATTGTTGTTGACACTGAATTTTGGACTGACATTTTTAAAGTTAATACTTTAAATTTTTATTTTTTAAAAAGTTCAAAATATATTTTCTCCAACTTTATACAATTATTGATAATTATCCTTTTTTTTTAAATGTTATGATTTTAATTAGTTTATTTTGAATTTTGATTGATTTTAATTATTAATTATTTTTTTCGCAGTGCGTAGAATATAAAATATTGTTTAATTTTTCTAAACCATCATTTTTCATTAAATTATATTTTTATATGCTATTAATTATACTTATTTGAGCACAATTTATTAATTAATTAAATACAACTAACGAATTACATATATAAAAATTTAATGAACATATTGTTTTTAGCACAATTTTAATAGTCAATAATTTTGAAAAAAGTTTTCCCCTTCATGTCTACTTCTCAATTCCACCATTGTTCTGTGAAACAACTCAAACCACCACCTGTCTTCTCTCCTTAACGCTAGAGAAGACAACAAACAAAGACACCACCAAACCACCAGAAAGCCTCCACCACCAACCACACTCTAGCTTTCTCCCTCACCACAACCTCTCACCGATAGAGGAACTCATAGGTGAGCCCTAAGTTCGGCAAAACACAATGGCCAAATGAGCTCAAAGCTCTTACAAGAGCCAAAACTACTACCTTACCCTCCTTTCTACCTTCTCATGTTGCTATTTGTGAGGAGCTCCACCCTCCGATGAACCGGAGAACCAAACAATAACCAACAGTAGCTCCGCCTACAACCACACAGTCTGAAACGAAAGCCCTACTCCATCCTCTTTGCCACTCTAGCAAATGGAAATCGAACCACCAAAACCCCATCCTGTCCTCTTCACCACTCTGGTAAACACAAAGGAATCCCTAGATATCATAACCAAAACCCCCCTCCATCCTCTTCACCACTCCAGTGAACACAAACAAACCCCCAGATCTCACAACCAAAACCCTCACTCCATCCTCTTCGCCACTCTAGTGGACGACAAATGAACCCCCATATCTCACCAACAAAACCCTTGTCCATCTTCTTCGCCACTTCAGTGAATGACAAACGAACCACCAGATCTCACCAAAAAAAACTTCACTGCTCCACTTCGTTGTTGCTCAAAACTGTGACCAGCAAGCTCAGGCTCAGGCTCAAGCTCGCGCCACCAACAAATAACCCTCTTATCCACTCCCTTTTTATGTTTTTTTTTCATTTTCAGGTTTTTGGTCAACACCAACTAACAACAATGAACCAGGTCTTCATCAACCCTCCATTTCTGGTGAGATTTGCTACTCTGCCGTCATCTTCTTTGGTTTCAAGTCTATTTTGATCTTCCCTGTGTTTCTTTTGCTTTTTATTTGTGAGAATGTCTTTTGTTAGTTGATTGATTCAAAAGTTTAGTGCTATTAGTGGAAGTACTTTTAGGAGTCTTTTATGTTTCCAGTTAACTAGCTCTAGGAGTCTTAATTAGTTGATGTTAGTCAATTAGCTGGTAATGGATTAGTGCTAAACTAGTGCCCTGTTTTTTTTCTCTTGGTTTGTCTGTTTCCAAGTTCTATTTAAAGACTTGTATCATTGTTTTCGAAAAGCAATAGAAAAGATCAGTTTCTCTGTGTTAACATCTTATTCGAGTAGTCATTCATCTCTTTTGCCAACATCTTTGGCAGTGGTGTTTAATTTTAGTGAGGTTGTTGTTATTTTAGTATATATTTAATCTACTCTTTAGATCTAGATAGAAAAGTTAAAACTCAACAAGTTACATTCATTTTTTGTTAAGTTTGATTTAGTATTATTACATTTCTTTTAGTGTTGATAATTTTAGTTTAGATGGGTGTTGTAGTTTTGGTTGTTCTCCAGTGATGGTAAACTTTTCCAGGCAACCTTTTTGTTTATTAAATAATTATTTATTATTATTTTTAGTTTTGGTTAATTTTGATGGCAGTTCATGTTTTCTTTCCCACCTTTGTTAACCTACTTTGTTTGATTATTAATTTTCCATTGTTAGTGATTGTTGTTAAGAGATATTTTTCATTAATTCGTTACTTCTCTATTTGACTTTAAGTATTACATAATAAATTTACTTTTAGTGATTATTGTTAAGAACTATTTTGCATTAATTTTTTACTTATATGTTTAACTTTAAGTATTAGATAATAAATTTACTTTGGTTATCATTACATTATTATTGTTTTTAGGTAATTCATATTTCAAATAACTTTATCTTTTACATTTATTAGGTAATTCTATTTAAGTTGGTGTTTAAGAAGATTTGGATAATCTCGAACAAATTGAAAAGAGTATTAGTACTTTTGTTATAATTATTGTGTATTGTTGTTACAAATGATTTATATTTGTTGTATATTGTTGTTCTCTACAGATTTAGCTAGCACGAGAAAAGATCCTAATGTAGTTGACGTTCAGTACAATTGTACCTAGAAGGTGACTTTTACAAGGTTAGATTTTTTTCAAAAAATAAACTTCTGATGCCAACAATCCATCTGCAGAAAATATGGAAAATGGATGATCCTAATCTTTCTCAATAGTTTTTTTTTCATTTTTTTTAACAAATATTTTCTCACTCTCCAATTTCTGCATAATGGATGATCGCAAAGAGTTAAAGAAAACCAAAAAATTTAAATCTTGGCTCATTTTTCTTGTTTGTCTTGGCTTTTTTCTTGCTTATTTTATTTTCTTGAGAATTCAAAGTTGGGTAATGGTTTCTTGAGTCTTCCTGAAGTTCATCATATGATCTTTGCTTCTATATTTTGCATTTTACAAAAAA
Source organism: Solanum tuberosum (assembly GCF_000226075.1). Taxonomy (NCBI): domain Eukaryota; kingdom Viridiplantae; phylum Streptophyta; class Magnoliopsida; order Solanales; family Solanaceae; genus Solanum; species Solanum tuberosum. The sequence goes on along the minus strand of NW_006239259.1, from coordinate 286,627 downwards.
CAAGTCTATCCAGTATCTCTTTTGCATAGTTTTAAGTTTAACTAGATATTATTTTTTATGACTAGTGGGTTGAGGGTGGGGTTCTAAATTGTCTTTTTTCATTTATTTTTTTGGATATCCTTTTAGGAGTATTAAGTATATGAATATGTAGGTTGAGGTTCTAAGTTGCTTCTTCTTCTTCTTCTTCATTGAATTATATAAAAATGAAACGAATTTTTATTTTGATTAAACAAAGAGAGGAACAAAGTATAAGGAGAATAATATACAAGGTTCATGGTATACATAACTGTAATTTCTTTTGTAACTTAGAAGATAAGTCAAGAATGACTATATAGTGACTTTATGTTGTAATAATAGGATCTTGAAGATATGAACCTTAAAAATATACAACAATTTATTGAGTTATTGACAAAAATGCTTCCATTGGACTTTGAAAATGGGTCAATCCGTTGAAAATCAGAATCAATTACTGGTAGTCAAGTAAGTACCCAAGGTAAAAGACTTCTAGATTTATTCATGAAAGATCTAAAGCAATATAGAGCTGTCAGTAGAGGCGTGAATGCTAGAATAGAATTAGATAAATAGTTTGGTGAATAAACTGAGGATGGAGCTAAAGAATTTAACACCACACTTTGGTGGAAAATGCACAAAGTTAGATTTCTAATTCAAGCTTAAATAACTTGTGATATATTAGTTGTTCCATTTTTAAGTGTCGCATCCAAATATGTATTTAGTACGGGAGGACGTCTTCTTTATTTATTTAGGATTTCATTGTTCCTAAATTGTTTCATGTTTTACTTTGTCTTCAAGATTGGCTACGAAGTGAATAATTAATGTAACTTATTAGTGTTGAAGAAGATCTCGATTATCTCAAGCAAATTGTAAAAAGTATTAGTGCTTTTACTATATTTATTGTATATTATTTTTGCAAATAATTTATATTTTTTGTATATTGTGGTTCTCTTCAAATTAAGCAAGAACGGGACGTGTAGTACAGTTGTACCTAGAAGGTGACTTTTACAAATTCAGTTTTTAAAAAATTAGACTATTGGATAATTGAGAAGCACCTGGGTTATGAAAAAAAGTTTGTTTAAGAAATGTAAGAACAATTAAATATCCACAAAATGACGCAAATGTCAAAAGGAAATGTTGAAGATTTCTAAACTTTTAGAGTTACCATGGTCTGGATTATCAACAGGGAATAACAATGGTATGACTCTAAATTATATAACACATGAATTGATAGAGGCTAATATATATACCGGTTAAGCTAGATATATCTCACATTGAGAAGGATGGGAAACACACTTGGGTAGATCATATTGTTCTTGCTAACGCATTTTGAACCAAACATTTATAAAGGATAGTTAATAGATACGAACCAAAGAAGTAATTGTCAAAAGTTTATAAGGTGACTTAAATTTAAAATTGTTACTGAATTGATACAATTCAACATTCAGAGAATTGATTAAAATGCAATCTTGAAGCTAAGTGGAAGAATTCGCAACATCCTTTTATTTGTTTCATTATTATTTTATATTATTTTTCTATTACGACGAACATTCTTTTTGTTTGTTTTGATACTTGAATCTTTTTTACCGAAAGATTCATATTTGAATCTTCTTTAGTTGATAGATTCCAATTAAATTCAACTTCAACTAGTGAGAGCTTGTTAATACACTGTAGAGTGGAAGGAAACATGACGAGATAATAAAAATAAGATTAGCAATTTATTTTATTTGTAAAACACATACTAACAAAAATTAAACAAGAAGAAAGCTATTATCCGACGATACTAGAAATTTGTTGAAAATATATGATATTATAAAGTAGGATAGGCATAAGGTTTAAATGAATTACCTTATAGAAGCATCGATGGAATGAAATTTTATGCTTCTCACTATTCCTTGCATGATATGATAATTTTCATCATTTTCATATCTTGTAAAAAGATTTGAACCATAATGACTATATTTTCATTTAAAATATGATTTGTATTATTCGCAAGGCTATCTTCACATATATCACACAATATAAACCAAGTTACATGTGAGCATAGTCTTCCGGATAATACTGATCATATTTTAAATGTCAATATTGTCAATTATGGCTCAAATTTTTTGACAAAATATGAAAATGATAGAAATTATCGTATCACGTAAGGAATATCGAGAAGAATAAATTTTGTTCTATAGATAACCTCTATAAGACAATTCATATAAACATTATACACGTCGTACTTTAGAACATCAGATATTTTTAACAAGTTTCTAGTATTTTTCAACAATAGTTTGCATCTTCTTAACTTTTGGTTATTTGATATTTGAAAAATAAAAGAAATTGTTAAAATTATTTTTAAAATCTCGTCATGTTTTCTTGCATTCCAAAGTGTACTAATAGGCTCTCACTAGTTGACACTGAATTTGATTGAAATCTTTCAATTATAGAAGATCTAAATATGAACCATTCGGCAAAAGAACACTTAAGAATCAAAACAAATAAAAAGAATGTTAGTTTTGAGAAAAAAAAAGAGAGTAAACAATAACGACAAAAAACAAAATGGTGTTGCAACTTCTTCAACTTGTCTTCAACATTGCACTTTAATCATTTATCTGAAAGTTGAATTGTTTCAATTCATTTACAATATTAAATTTAAGTCTTCATATAAACTTTGTCAATTACTTCTTTGGTTCGACTTTGTTAATTACCTTTTACAAAGGTTTATTTCAAAATTCGTAAACTGTAATGATCCTCGAGTTCATTTTTGTGTGATTTTATTGTTTTACTCCTTCTCATAGCTTTTGTATGGCGCTGATGTAACGACCCTAAAAAAAAATAAGTGAAACTAGAGCCTAACGTGTGTGCGTTTAAGTTGGTGTGAGGTTTGTTGTCCCGAGTCATGGTTGAGGGGTTTAGGGGTAAAACATCAAGGTATGACTCCCTAAGGACCACCCTATGGGTCCTTGAGGAGGACCCTAAGTCTAACCCCCAAGACCCCAAAGAACATTGAAGTTGGCCAAAATGGGATGACCTACGGAAGGGGTCCACACCTCGTAGGTCCATCCACGCCCTGTGGATGGCCTCCGTAGGTCAAGGGCCCCAAAACAAGCCACAACCATGAACCACGGAGGGCACAGTACTGTCCGTGACCCCATCCATGGTCCGTGGATGGGGGTCTCGTGAATGGCCACAGCTTTCTGCCCAAGTCGGCCTTGGTGAGGGGTTGTTTGGTAATTAGATAATTAGTTTAGTTAAGTGTTTGGACAGTTATTTTGGGTCTATTAAGGTATTTTAAGAGTATTAAAAAATTTAAACTCTATTTTACATTCCATTATTTCGAAATCCCAAATACAAACTTCCCTTCCCCTCCAAAAGTGTCTCTCTAGAAACCTCCATAGAAGGTGAAGACTTCAAGCTTCCAATGTCAAATTCTTCAAGATTTTTCAAAGGATTTTCAAGGGAATTTCGTGGGAATCAATAGAAAGGTTTGGTGGTCTTGATCCTTGTCTAATTTTCCATTCAAGGAGCCAATTCAAAGGTGATTTCAATTCATGAAAAATCTAGGGTTTTACTCAATCTCATGGGTTCTTTCATCAAACATTTTAAAATGATTTCTAATGATAATTTATGATTGTATTGGTGTTTAATTGATGATTTATGATGAAATTACTCTATGAACCCATGATTTCTCTCAATTCCTAAATTGTACCTTTATGAAATGGGTTTGTTGATCATGAATGAATGTTTATGGATTATGCTTAGATTGATTTAGATTGTTGAATTAATGATATTTATGTTGAATTAATGATATTTATGTTGAATTAAGTGATTGAATCATGCCAATTTCCTATTCTATTGTAGTAGTTTGGATTTATGAGTTGATGTTAATCCACTTGAAAGGTGGAGGTTCTTATTTACTAAGTATATTGTGGTATTGAATTGATAGATATATTTTGTGTACCCTACATGGGGAGGTTAATATATAATTATGAAGTGAAGCATGTGTGTGATCTAAATGAATGAATGATGATCGTGTTTAGAAGCTAATTGTGTTAGGATTGAATGTTATCTCTCTATTAACACTTGTGAATGATGGTGATTATGTGAAAGTCTATTCTCACATACACACACACTTGAATGAAGAATGAATGAAGTTCAATGATAATGTTAATGATGAAGTAATTATTGAAAGGTTATTCTCAATTGTACTCTAATGAATGTTAATGACTTGTTGTGAAAGGACTTTCACACAATAATGGGGTTCTTAGGTGAAAGTCTATTCTCATCATTGAATCTATGAGCTTTCCAATGAATGAATGAATGTTGGGTTTGGGATGGAAGCTCATCCGGGAGTTTAGGCGGGGTATCCAGTATCAATCCCTTATCCCATAATGAACTAATGTAATGTACTCCATAGGGAATAATGCTAGGCACCGAGAGGATATGGTTTGAGATGGGTGGTCATCTGTGAGTTGAGGCGGGGTACTTAGTAGCAATCTCTTGAGATGGATGCTCATCTATGAGTTAAGGTGGGGTATCTAGTAGCAATCTCTCTATCCCATAACTATGTACCCACATAGGTCTAGCTAGTGGATCCACTTAAGCTAAAGAACAATGGTCCGACCTTAGGCAAGTAGGAATCCCTTATCCGGTGAGGGTGACACCGGCATTCCATGTCAAGCTCACATGGTCTATGTCGGTTAAGGCCTACCCCCACAAAGAATTTTAATGAACTATGGCTTTTTAAGGATGTACTACTTAGTATGGGCGGTGGTATGGGATGCCATCTATGCATTGCACAAGTAGGCATTTGAGGGAGGTCATGGTGTGTTCCTTATGATGTTAATGAAATGAATGGGCTCTTATAATGACATTTATGAGAATGGTGATCTAATGTTTAATCAATAGAGGTGTTCTTAATGTAATGAAGCTAATGAAGAATGTTGACTCTTATAGGTTTAAATATAAAGATGCATGCTATACTTGAGTTGTATCACGAGTTACTTCTTTGTTATGACTTGTTGTATATGAATGTGCCTTGTCTATGGTGACTTCAAAGGAGTACTTAGTGTGAGTAGTAGTATGGGATGCTACTTGCACGTTGCATAAGTATGACTTAGAGTTGTCTTAGATGTTGGTCTTAATGTGATTCATGTGATGTTTATGTTTCTTATATGCTTTATAGTGTAAAGGTGGAAAGGATGAATGGTAAGTTCACTTTTGGTGACCTTAATGTGGTACCTTGGTGTGGATGGTGGTATGGGACGTATCCATACATTGCACAAGGTATAGTATGAGGGTTACTTGAGGTGAAGGCTTAAAGAAAAGGTAATGGGTTATATGGTTGATTATGTTCTAATGTGGATAAATGACTTGCATGTTGGTTGTGACTTATATTATGCCTCTTTTACTCATATTCATGATGTTTTACCAAAAGGGCATAAAAGCATGACTTTCAAATCAAATGTCCTTTTAAGTCATGTTTTTGTCATGGCTATCATACTTAGTACTTAATTGTGCTAACCCATTCTTCTTCTACGTTTTACTTACAAGTGTAGGTTGCGGTAATTGAGTATCTCTCTAGTTGGAGCTTGGATTAGACTTCTTCCAAGACATCTTTTGGTATGTCCTCATAGATCGAGGACAAGGACTTTTAATGTTTCTAGGTATTTCATGTTTTTATACTATTGTTAAGACTTTGATTGTAAAGGGCCGTGACCTTATCTTGTATAAAGTTTTGTCTAAGATGGCCATGTGAGACTTTAGTATTGCACTGCTTCATAAATGAGTTTTTGGTTGTTGGTTTTATTAAGAGAAGTTTTAATTCCACACTATTTTAAAGTATCTTGTGCAATTAATAAGCCATGAGGCTTGTATAAGACCCCTTCGGTGTCAAGTAAGCCGTGTCGCTTCCGGGGTATAGTCTCGGGTTGTGACAACTGAGTTGGGTGACATTTTCCCGAAGTGGTCAAGTGAGTTTTGAGTAGTTTTTTCCATTTGGGAGGATTAATATTTAAAAGAGTTAACTTCAATCAACATCTGGATATTTTGATGTCGGGTTAAAATTATGTCAGTTCTGGAAGGGTAATTTTTCTCTAGTTTGATAATCGGTTTGGCTGTAGAGGCTTTCATTTGAAATTTGTCTAATTAGGTGTTTTAGCTTTTGAGTTTTTCCCAAAGTTTGACCTTGGTCAACTTTCTTGGTAAACACAGTTGAATGGAATTATGTCTGCACGGATAGCTCTGGAATGCGAGTTTGGCCTAGAACGACCTTAGGTTCAGTTTTTGATGTGATTGTGATGACCTTGTGGCGCTTAGAGTTTTGTTTGGTTTTTCTTTATAACGGTAGTCCTTGGTAAATTTTTTGACCAAATGACCTTTATTGGTTGTTTCATCGATTTTTTTTAGTTTGGAATGTTGTTTCCACTCGGTAGCCTAGTTTGTTTGCATTGACGGATTCAGAACGAAGTCCAATCCCCAAACTGAGGACTTTGGCTTCCTTGTGGAACTACTAATGTAGTGTTGCTGGTGTCGCGTTCATGGAGACCAAGTGTCTGGGCCTCTGCATTCGTGTGGGTCTCGCCGCATTTGATTGTACGTTGGCTGCATTCACGAAGGGTTGACTGGCCTAGCCTCTGTGTTCTCAAGCCTCGTGCCGGTTTGCAGAGGGTTAGCTCGGCTGACCTACATGATCGCATGAGGTCTCTACGTTTGCGAAGGCCAGTTAACTAGCAGTTGGAGTTTTAAAAGACCCATTTTTCAGTTTGTATGTATCATTTGTAACTTGTTGTATAGGCGATTTAGAAAGATTGTTTTGAAGGATTTAAGTGTTTCTTTGTGGAATTGATCGGGAAGTTACATGGGCACAACCCGGGAGTTATAAATCATTCGTTTTCCTTGTTTTTCACAACAAATATTTCCTTAATTCTCCATTTTTTATTCCTTTTGAGCTAAATTAATGGGGCTACTATTTTGGCTCGATGGTAGCTCGGATTGTACCCATTTTTGGGGCACAACTTCCTTGAGAAACTGGGGACCTCATGACGGAGTAGATTTTGTTACTCTGTGCCCGGGTCCAATATTTGCATTTTTTGGGTCTCTTTCCATTTCTGATTTCCTTTATTGATTTGGGTAATGTTGTGTTTGTTGTTGTGTTCCCGTAGAATTATTGATAGCTTTACGTCACTCGAAGGCCCTTTGAAAGGAAAAAGCACCCGAGTTGTAGTTCATGTGTGTTTCGACCTCAAAGTAGGTTATAGTTTCTCTTTCCTTAGACTTGGCTCATTTAGATTAATTGTATTTTGAGCAGTATTGTATGTTTAGGTTGGAATTTAAGATTAGTTTAGGCTTTTTTATAGTTAGTTGATTTATAGACATTATTGGGTTGCTTAGTGTAGTTTTAGACAAAAAAACCTTAGTTTAGGTTGATCCATATGGTTGAAATCTTGGCTTATTATTCTTGTTTGTCTTTGCTCATTTCCTTGTTGATTTTACTTTTTGAGAATTCAAAGTTGGGAAACAGTTTTTAGGGTCTTCTTGAAGTTCATCAAATGATGTTTTCTTCTATATTTAATTTTTACATGATACAAGAGTATCCAGTATCCCTTTTGCATAGTTTTAATTAAGTTTAACAGGATATTTTTTACTAGTGGGTTGAGGCTGGGGTTTGGAGTTTTTTTCTCTAATGTTTTTAGATATCCTTTTAGGAGAATTAAGTTAATGAAATGTTATTTGATTTTGATTTAACTAAGAGAGGAACAAAGTAGGAGAATGGTATACAAGGTTCATGGTATATATAACTGTAATTTACATGGTAAGTTAACAGATAAGTCAAGAATGACTAATTAGTCACTTCATATCGTAATAATTGGATATTTAGGATATGTGTCTGAAGAGTATGCAACAATTTATTGAGTTATTGACAAAGATGCTTCAACTAGACATTGAAAATGCATCAATAAGTTGAAAATTAGAATAAATTACTGGTAGTTAGGTAAGTACCCAAGGTAAAGAACTTTTAGATTCACTCATGAAAGATCTAAAGCAATATAGAGCTGTCAATGGAGGTGTGGATGCTAGAATAGAATTAGATAAATATTTTGGTGAATAAACTTAGGATGACACTAAAGAATTTAACATCCCATTTTGGTGTAAAATGCACAAAGTTAGATTTCCAATTCAAGCTTAGATAGCTTGTCATGTATTAGTTGTTACAGTTTCAAGTGTCGCATCCGAATCTGCGTTCAGTAAGGGAGGATTTCTTCGTGTTTCATTTAGTAGTACATTGTTCCTAAATTGGTGCATGCTTTAGCATGTCTTCAGGATTGGCTACGAAGTGAATAATTAAAACAACTTGTTATTGTTGAAGAAAATCTAGATATACTCGAGCAAATTGAAAAAGGTATTAGTACTTTTATTATATTTATTGTATATTGTTTTTGCTAATAATTTGTATTTGTTGTATATTCTTGTTCTTTTCAAATTTATCTAACACGGGAAAAGACCCTACCATACTTGACGTGTAGTACGGTTGTACCTAGAAGGTGACTTTTACAAGTTCAGTTTTTTAAAAAAAATAAACTATTGGATAAACGAGAAGCTCCAGGGTTATGTAAAAAGTTTGTTGAAGAAATGTAGGAACGATTTAATTGCCACAAAATGACGCAAATGTCAAAAGGAAATGCTGGAGTTTTCTAAGCATTTAGAGTTACCATGGCCTAGATTATCAACAGGGAATATCAATGGTATGACTCTAAATTATATAATACATGAATAGATAGCGGCTAATACATATAGCGGTTAAGCTAGATATATCTCACATTGAGAAGGATGGGAAACACACTTGGATAGATCATATTGTTCTTGCTGATAAATTTTGAAATAAACCTTTATAAAGGGTAGTTAATAAAGATGAACCAAAGAATTAATTGACAAAATTTTATGAGGTGACTTACATTTAAAATTGTTAGTGAATTGATACAATTCAACATTTGGAGAAATAATTAAAATGCAATCTTGAAGCTAAGTGGAAGAAGTCGCAACAACTTTTTATTAGTTTCGTTATTATTTTATCTTCATTTTCTATTACGACCAACATTCTTTTTGTTTTTTTTTATACTTGAATCTTGTTTTACCGAAAGATTCATATTTGAATCTTCTTTACTTTATAGATTTCAATTAAATTCAGTTTCAACTAGTGAGAGCTTGTTAATACACTGTGGAGTGGAAGGAAACATGACGAGATAATCAAAATAAGATAAACAATTTATCTTATTTGTAAAATACATACTAACGAAAAGTAAACAAGAAGCTAACCATTATCGAACGATACTGGAAATTTATTGAAAATATAGGATATAATAAAGTAGGATGGACATAAGGTTTATATGAATTACCTTATTAAGGTCATCGATGGAACGAAATTTTATACTTCTCGCTATTCCCTGCATGATAGGATAATTTCATCATTTCCATATCTTGTCAAAAGGTTTGAACCATAATTAACAATATTTTCATTTAAAATGTGATTTGTATTATTCGAAAGACTATCTTCACATATATAATGCAATCTCAACCAAGTTACATGTGAATATAGTCTTCCGGATAATTCTGATCATATTTTAAATGAAAATATTGTCAACTATGGCTCAAATTTTATGACAACATATGAAAATGATGGAAATTATCGTATCACGTAAGGAATATCGAGAAGAATAAATTTTTGTTCCATCAATAACCTCTATAAGACAATTCGTATAAACGTTATGTCTTACTTTAGAACATCAATTTTTTTAACAACTTTCTAGTATCGTTCAACTATAGTTTAATTCTTCTTCACTTTTGGTTATTTGATATTTGAAAAATAAAAGAAATTGTTAAGCTTATTTTTAAAATCTCGTCATTTTTCTTGAATTCCAAAGTGTACTAATAGGCTCTCACTAGTTAAAGCTGAATTTGATTGAAATCTTTCAACTATAGAAGATCTAAATATGAGTCATTCGGGAAAAGAACACTCAAGTATCAAAACAAATAAAAAAAATGTTAGTTTTGATAGAAAACAAAAAGAGAAAAAACAATAACGACAAAAAACAAAAGGGTGTTGCAACTTCTTCAACATATCTTCAAGATTGCATTTTCATTATTTATCTGAATGTTGAATAGTATCAATTCATTTACAATTTTGAATTTAAGTAGTCTTATAAACTTCGTCAATTACTTCTTTGGTTTGCCTTTGTTAATTACCTTTCATAAAGGTTTATTTCAAAATTCGTAAACTGTAATGACCTTGGAGTTCATTTCTGTGTGCTTTTATTGTTTTACCCCTTCACAGAACTTTTGTATGGTTCTGAGTTGCATGACATTTTTCCGATGTGGCCAGGTGAGTTTTGAGTAGTTTTTGCCATTTGGGATATTTTGATGTCGGGTTGAAATTATGTCAGGACAATCAGCTCTTGAAGAGTAATTTTTATATAGTGTGATGATTGATTTGGTTGTCAAGGCTTTCATTTGAAATTTGTGTAATTAGGCGTTTTAACTTTTGAGTTTTGCCAAAAGTTTGACCTTAGTCAACTTTCTTAGTAATAACACTTAAATGGAATTATGTCAGCGCGGTTAGCTCTGGAATGCCAAGTTTGGTCTAGAACGACCTTTGGTTCAGTTTTTGATGTGATCGTGATGACCTTGTGGCGCTGGAGCTTTGTTTGGCGTTTCTTTATAAGTGTAGTCTTTAGTCAAAATTTTGACCAATTAACCTCTGTTGATTGTTTCATTGATTTTTTGCATTTGTAATGTCGTTTTAGACTAGGTAGCATAGTTTGTTTACATTGACGGGATTCCGAACGAATTCCAAGCCCCAGACGGAGGACTTTGGCTTCCTTGTGGAACAACTAATGGAGTGTTGCTGGTGCAGCATTCATGGAGACCAAGTGTCTGGGCCTCTACATTCGTGTGGATCTCGCTGCATTCGCGGAGGGTAGCCCTCTTTGCATTTACTGTACCTTGGTTGCATTTACGAAGGGTTGATTAGCCTAGACTCTATGTTCGCAAGCCTCGTGCCGGTTTACGGAGGGTCAGCTCGGCTGACCTACATGATCGCATGTGATCTCCACGTTGGCGAAGGCCAGTTAACTGGCAGTTGGTGTTTTAAAGACCCCTTTTTTAGCTTGCATGTATCATTCCTTTTCGATTACGACCAACATTCTTTTTGTTTGTTTTGATACTTGAATCTTTTTTTACCGAAAGATTCATATTTGAATCTT
>NW_006239259.1:274285-275157 GCF_000226075.1 Solanum tuberosum | reverse complement strand
TTTCTACTAGTGAGAGCCTGTTAATACACTGTAGAGAGGAAGGAAGCATGACGAGATAATCAAAATAAGATTAACAATTTTATTTCATTTGTTAAATACATATGAACCAAAAGTAAACAAGAAGCAATTTATTATCGAACAACACGAGAAATTTGTTATAAATATATGATATTATAAAGTAGGATAGACATAAGGTTTATATGAATTACCTTATAGAGGTCCTCGATGGAACAAAATTTGATACTTCTCGCTATTCCTTGCATGATACGATAATTTCCATCTTATTCATATCTTGTCAAAAGGTTTGAACCATACTTGACAATATTTTCATTTAAAATATGATTTGTATTATTCGAAAGACTATCTTCACATATATCATGCAATCTCAACCAAGTTACATGTGAGCATAGCCTTTTGGATAATTCTGATTATATTTTAAATGACAATATTGTCAATTATGGCTCAAAGTTTTTGACAAGATATCAAAATGATGGAAATATCGTATTTCGTAAGGAATATCAAGAAGAATAAAATTTTGTTCCATCGATAACCTTTATAAGACAATTCATATAAATATTATGTCTATCTTACTTTAGAACATTAGATATTTTTAACAAGTTTCTAGTATTGTTCAACTATAGTTTGCTTCTTCTAAACATTTGGTTATTTGATATTTGAATAATAAAAGAAAATGTTAAACTTATTTTTTAAATCTCGTCATGTTTTCTTGCATTCCAAAGTGTACTAATGGGCTCTCACTAGTTGAAGCAGAATTTGATTGAAATCTTTCAACTAAAGAAGATCTAAATATGAATCATTCGGCAAAAGGACACTAAATTATAAATACAAATAGAAATAATGTTAATTTTGAG
>NW_006239259.1:245509-274185 GCF_000226075.1 Solanum tuberosum | reverse complement strand
CTCGAGTTCATTTCTGTGTGCTTTTTTTGTTTTTCCCTTCTCATAGCTTATGTGTAGCTTTTGTATTGCTGAGTTGGCTGACATTTTCCTGAAGTGGTCAGGGGAGTTTTGAGTAGGTTTTGCCATTGGGGAGGCTTATTTTTTTGAAAGAGTTGACTTCAATCAACATCTAGATATTTTGATGTTGAGTTGAAATTATGCCAATTCTATCAGCTCTGGAAGGGTAATTTTTCTCTAGTGTGATGATTGGTTCGGGTGTTGAGGCTTTCATTTGAAATTTGTGCAATTAAGTGTTTTTTGCTTTTGAGTTTTGCCCAAAGTTTGACCTTTGCCAACTTTCTTGGTAAACACACTTGAATAGAATTATGTCAGTGCGGTTAGCTCTTGAAGTTTGTTTGGTGTCTCTTTAAAAGTGTAGTCTTTGGTCAAAATTTTGACCAAATGACCTCTGTTGGTTGTTTCATAGACTTTTTTGCATTGATGGGATTCCGAACGAATTCCAAGCCCCAGGTGGAGGACTTTTGCTTCCTTGGGGAACTGCTAATGTAGTGTTGGTGCTGCATTCATGGAGACTAAGTTCCTGGGCCTCTGCTACTGTGTGGGTCTCGCCAGATGCGTGAAGGGTTGCCCCCTTCGCGTTCACTATACCTTGGTTGCATTCACGAAGGGTTGACTGGCCTAGCCTCAGTGTTCGCAAGCCTCGTGCCGGTTTTTGTAGGGTCAGCTCGGCTGACCTACATGATCGCATGTGGTCTCCACGTTCGAGAAGGCCAGTTAACTAGAAGTTGGTGTTTTAAAAGACCCATTTCTCAGCTTGCATTTATCATTTCTAACTTGGTGTATGGGTGATTTAGAGAGATTGATTTGAAGGATTTGAGTGTTTTTGGGTGTAATTGATCGGGGTGTTACATGGGCATAATTCAGGAGCGATAAATATTTTGTTTTCCTTGTTTATCTCCGCAAATTCTTCCTTAGTTCTCCATCGTTGATTCCTTTTGAGCTAAATTAAAGGGTGTACTATTTTGGCTCGATGGTAGCTCGGATTGTGCCCATTTTCAGGGTATAACTTCCTTGAGAAATATGGGACCTCATGAAGGAGTAGATTTTGTTACTCTATGTGCCGGTCCTATATTTACACTTTTTGTATTTCCTTCCATTTCTGATTTCCTTTATTGATTTGGGTATTGTTGTGTTTATTTTTGTGTTCCCATGGCGTTATTGATAGTTTTACATCACTCAAAGGTCCTTTGAAAGGAAAAAGAACCCTAGTTTTCGTTCATCTATGTTTCGACCTCGAAGTAGGTTACATTTTATGTTTCCTTAGACTTGGCTCATTTAGATTAATTGTATTTTGAGAAATATTGTATGTTTAGGTTGGAATTTAGGATTAGTTTAGGCTTTTTTTATCGTTAGTTGACTTATGGCCATTATTGGGTTGCTTAGTGTAGCTTTAGCCTGAAAACCTTAGTTTAGATTGATCCTATGGTTGAAATCTTGGCTTATTTTTCTTGTTTGTCTTTGCTTTTTTCTTGTTGATTTTACTTTTTGTGAATTCAAAGTTGGGAAACATACTTTTGGGTCTTCTTGAAGTTCATCATATGATCTATGCTTCTATATTTCAAATTTTACATGATACAAGACTATCCAGTATCCCTTTTTGCATAGTTTTAAGTTTAACGGGATTTTTTTTATTAGTGGGTTGAGGCTGGGGTTTGGAGTTTTTTTTTCTCTCATCTTTTTGGATATCCTTTAAAGAGTATTAAGTAAATGAAATGTATTTTGATTAAATAAAGAGAGGAACAAAGTAGAAGGATAATGATATACAAGATTCATGGTATATATAACTGTAATTTCCTTTAGAGTTAACAGAGAAGTAAAAAATGACTAATTAGTCACTTTATATCGTATTAATTGGATATTTAGGATTGTACCTGAAGAGTATGCACCAACTTATTGAGTTATATTGACAAAGAAGCTTCCACTAGACATTGAAAATTCGTCAATATGTTAAAAATTAGAATCAATTACTGGAAGGTAGGTAAGTAACCAAGGTAAAGGACTTTTAGATTCACTCATGAAAGATCTAAAGCATTATAAAGTTGTTAGTAGAGGAGTAGATGCTAGAATAGAATTAGATAAATATTTTGGTGAAGAATTTGAGGATGACACTAAAGAATTTAACATCCTACTTTGGTGGAAACTTCATGTAGCTAGATTTCTAATTCAAGCTTAGATAGCTTCTGATGTATTAGTTGCTCCAGTTTCAAAGGTTGGATCCGAATCTGCGTTTAGTAAGGGAGGATTTCTTCTTGACTCATTTAGGAGTACATTGTTCTAAATTTGTGCATGCTTTATCGTGTCTTCAAGATTGGATACGAAGTGAATAATTAAAACAACTTGTTTGTGTTGAAGAAAATCTAGATAATCTTGAGAAAATTCAAAAAAGTATGAGTACTTTTATTATATTTATTGTATATTATTGTTGCAAATGATTTATATTTGTTGTATATTGTTGTTCTCTTCAGATTAGTTAGCACGGGAAAAGATCCTACCAAAGTTGACGTGTAGTACAATTGCACCAAGAAGATAACTTTTAGAATGTTAGTTTTTAGAAAAATTAGACTATTGGAAACCCGAGATGCTCTTGGGTTCATGCAAAAAGTCTGTTGAAGAACTGTAGGAACAGTTTAATGGCCACAAAATGATGCAAATGTCAAAAGCAAATGCTCAAGATCTCTAAGCTATTAGAGTTACCATGGTTTGGATTATCAACAGGGAATAACAATGGTATGACTCTAACTTATATAACACCTAAATTGATAGAAGCTAATATATATAGTGGTTAAGCTAGATAAATCTCACATTAGGAAGGATGGGAAACACACTTGGATAGATCATATTGTTCTTGCGGACAAATTTTGAAATAAGCCTTTATAAACGATAGTTAATAAAGAAGAACCAAAGCAGATTGACAACATTTATAAGGTGATTTAGATTTAAATTTTTATATGAATTGGTACAATTCAACATTCAGAGACATGATTAAATTTCAATCTTTAAGCTAAGTGGAAGAAGTCGCAACATCCTTTAATTTGTTGTTGTTATTATTTTATCTTCCTTTTCTCTAATCACCAACATTTTTCTTATATTTTTTTATACTAGAATATTATTTTGTCAAATGATTCATATTTGAATCTTCTTTAGTTGATAGATTCCTGTTAAATTTAGATTCAACTAGTGAGAGTTTGTTAGTACACAATAACGACGAAAAAGAAAAGGGTGTTGCAACTTCTTCAACCTATCTTCAAGATTGCATTTTAATCATTTATCTGAATGTTGAATTGTATCAATTCATTTACAATTTTAAATTTAAGTCGTCTTATAAAATCCATCAATTACTTCTTTGGTTCGCCTTTTTTAATTACCTTTTATAAAGGTTTTTTTCAAAATTCCTAAATTGTAATGACCCTCGAGTTCATTTCTGTGTGCTTTTTTTGTTTTTCCCATTCTCGTAGATTCTCCATAGTTGTTGTATGGTATTGGGTTGTATGACATGTTTCATGAGATGGTCGGGTGAGTTGTGAGTGGTTTTTTCCATTTGGAGGCTTAAGGTTTGAAGAGTTGACTTCGGTCAACATTCAGATATTTTGATGTTGGATTGAAATTCTGTCAGATCCATCAGCTTTAGAAGGGTCATTTTGGTGTAGTGTGATTATCGGTTTGGGTGTCGAGGCTTTCGTTTGGAGTTTGTGTAATTAGGATTTTTAGCATCTGATTTTTGCCCAAAGTTTGACCTTTGTCAACTATATTGGTAAATGCATTTGGAATGGAATTGTGTCTACGTGGTTAGCTCTGGAATACCAAGTTTGGTCTAGAACAACCTTTTGTTCAGTTTTTAATGTAATTGTGACGATCGTGTAGCGCTATGTAACACTTCAAAAACCAGACCCAGAAAAATATTGCAGAAATTACCTGAACAAGTGAACCATGGCAGGGTTCACGGACTGTGACAGGGTCCACGGTCTGTTGACCTGCCCGTGGTGGGGAGTTGGACTCCACCAGGTCTAGACATCAGACCACGGGACCTTTCACGGGTCATGGTCCTGACGACGAACCGTGGTGGCGTCCGTGAAGAGTTAGGCAGTAGACTCTCCAAGCCTAACCTCAGACCCCCTTGCCCAAGTAAGGACCACGGGGACCTTCACGGTCCGTGGTCCTCACACGGGTCGTGGGGGCTTCCGTGAAGGCTTAACTAGTAGACTCCTAGAATTGAGCCTCTAGACCCCATGCCCAAGTGAAGACCACAGACACCTTCACGGTTTGTGGTCCTTCACACGGGTCATGGGAGGGTCCGTGAAGTTAGACCCTCAAACCACCAGTCCAAGTGAAGACCACAACCAACTTCACGGTTTGTGGTCCCTTTAACGGTCTGTGAGAGTGGTGGTGGTCAGCCTGGTCAAATAAGTAGGGTTATTTCGGTCTTTTCCTTTTATGGTGGACACCTAAACTATGTTGTTTAAACCCTAAATTATGAGGTTTTGGTAAGTTTTAGCCTAAAAACATAACTAGAACTTACCTAAGGCAAATCATTAATCAAAACTTAGAAAATTAGAATCAAGCGAGGAGAAAAAGTCGACCAACCCTAGCTCTAAGAACGCAGCAAGGTTTCATCATATTCAGCCTCAAAATCGAATTATTTCTCCATGGAATTTGTCACCAGGTATGTGGGATTTCACTAGTGGGACTCTTTCGCCCATTAGGTCCCTAGATTTCAGTCAGATTCTTGATTACCTTATTGTGACTAAACCTAGGGTTTCTAGAACTTCAATAGATTATCATGAATCAGTTGTTTACATGTTCCAAATCATATTGTCATGTTATTACTTCTTTTCTTGCATGAATTTTAGTACCCTAGCTATGTATCTCTTTAGTTCTTAAATTACACATACTAGGTCAGATATTTCAGTTATTTCATATATACACATGCCTCTGTTTGAATGTGTCATTATCAATATATTATTGTACATTATCAATTTGCATGTCAGTTTGAGCTATTCGGTATAATACATAAATTAAGTCATAATGTGTTGATCATTTCATCTATTGGGAGTAGCTTAATACCGAGTTGGACTAGGGTCAGTCACCCATATAGTCCCAGAACTACGAGCCACGTAGGTTGTAAGTCCCTTTTGTGGGCATCATTTTAGTGATCACGCCAGCATGCCTCTATACCTTTGGCTGAGTATATTAGGTCCTCTCAATGGGGCGTATACATCGGACTCCACATTAGCTCATGTGGTTTTATTAGCGGTTATTAGTAGCTCCTACAGTTCAGTCAGACTCCATTGCATTGACCACATTCCAGTATAGTCAGTATTCAGTTTTAGCATGTTAAATTGGTCATTGCATTTTTGCTAGTTCAGTATTCAGTATCTCTATCATGTTCATATTATGATCTTGCATTATTCCATGTTTAGTTATATATTTATTTCAGTTTTATTATATCTTACATGCTCAGTACCTTTCAAGTACTGACGCAAACATTGCGCTACATCTTCTCGTGATGTAGGTTCAGGTCCTCAGCAGTTAGATCACGCATAGATCGATCCTCGATCTTCAGTTGAGTAGCATTAGTGGTGAGTCCTCATTCTTCGAGGACTAGTGACATGTTTATCTTTATTGTTTTTATCTTTAGTTTCAGTTTTGCTAGATCTAGTTGGGGCATGTCCCAACATTTCTAGTCAGTTAGAGGTTATTTTCATACATAGTTAGATTCACCTTAGTATTTGATTTTGATATTTCTCTTGTAGTAAACTCTCAATTTTTTATATCCTCAGTTTAGTAAATGGGTATTCCCCATCATCTCCGACTTTCATTTATTCTTTAGCTTCCACACACTTTTATTGCTCAGTTTATCTTTAGTATGTTGATGTCATGCTAGCAGGGTTAGCTTGGGGTCACTTGTGATCCTAGGTCCCGTGTCCGCGTCTCGGGGGTTAGCTTGGGGCGTGAAAAGCTTGGTATCAGAGCACTAGGTTTAAGTGTCCTAGGATGTCTGAAAACCCACACTAAGTAGAGGCCTTCTCATGGGTCTGAAGTGCACCACATCTAATGAGAAGGAGGTTGCAAGGCGTTTTAGGGAAAACATCAATTTCTTTGTTACTTTTATCATGCGTGAGGTATGATCCAACTTCTCATCCTAAATCCTTCGTTATGTGTTTCAAATCATGCGTCCTCGTGTAACAACTCGCAAAATAATAGGTTAAACTAGAGCCTAAGCGTGGGGGTTAACATCGAGAGTTAAGGGCAAAGGCTTAAGGTTTTGGGTATAGGCCATGGTGAGGGGCCAAGGCTGCCAAAAAACTAGGCCTAGCCAGTGCCTCACATCACCACGAGTTGTGGTGCGACCCGTGGTGGCAAGGTAGTGTGCCCTAGTTTGATGCCAAGTCAAGGCTCCCCTTAAAGAGCCATTTCACGACTCGTGGTCATGACCAAGGGTCGTGCGAAGGCTCATAGGGTTGCCTAAGCTTTGTGGGGATGTTGCAAAGTTGAAGAGCTATTGTTCAAGGGACCACGGGCACCACCACGGGCTGTGGTGCCATTGACGAGGCGTGAAGTTGGGCGTGAGGCTGACTTGGTGTCAAAGCTCCAAGGCCTTGCATCCATGAGTCTAAGGCTAGACGACGACCTCCACCACTACTCGTGGTGTTGACCACGGATCATGGGAGGCTCCGTGATCATGCCTTGTCCTCATGAAGGCTTGGCAACAAAATAGAGCTATTGCATAAAGGACCACGGGCGCCACCACGGGCCGTGGTCCCCTTCACGGACCATCCAAGTGGTCGTGTTACTAGATGGAGCTGTCAAGTGAAGGTCCTTTTTCTAAATTCATGTTAAATTTGTTTTGATGTGGGGTCATTTGAAATATATATATATATATATATAGTTTCAAGTCTTTTAGAACCTATTTTACCCCATTATTCAAAACACCCAAATCAAAACCCCAAAGTTCTTCTCCCTCCCAAAATTCTCTCTTTAAACTCAAGGGAGAAGAAGGGAGCCAATGAAGCTAGGGTTGGTGGTTTCAAGGTGTTTCTTCCTCAATTTTTGTGCGGAATCTATAACAAGGTATGGTAGTCCTGATCCTTGTCTAACTTTTCATTCAAGGAGCCAATTCAGAGGTGATTTCAAGGTATGAAAAATCTAGGGTTTTACTCAATATCATGGGTTCTTTCATTAAACGGTTTCAAAAGGTTTCTAATGACAAATTATGATTGTATTAGTGTTTAATTGATGATTTATGATGAAAATACTCTATGAACCCATGATATATCTCAATTCCTAAATTGTGCCTTATGAAGTGGGTTTGATGATTATGAAAGCTTATGAATGGAATTTGTCTAAATTGCTTTGGGTTATTGAATTGTATCATTATCTATGCCTTAATGATGGTAAATTGTTGGTGATTTGATTATATTTTATCATGGCCTTGAAAGGGCAAGTTATGACATAATTACATATTGAAGTAGAATTGTGCTTGATCTATTGATCCACTTGAAAGGTGGAGGTATTTAATTACTATGTATAATTATGATATGAAGGATATGCGTGTGATTTCAATGATAGAATGATGATCATGTATAGAATGTAAATGTGTTATTGTTGATAGTATATTCTCAATTGACACTCATGAATGATGATGATAGAATGTGAAGGATTTATAGAATGAATGTTGAATCTAGAATTTGTAGGCTTATGCATCCTTTTCTTGTATAATGAATTTGTCTTGACTTGATGAATATGAATCGATAGACTATGGCATTTCTTTCATATATGAGTAATGAATGTGTCTTTGACTTGATGGATATAAATTGATAGGCTTAAGGCATTCTTTTCATAAATTATCTAATGTAATGAAGACTGTAGAATCGATAGACTAATAGCATTCCTTTCTTAATGAGTCAATATACCATGAATCGATAGCCTTATGGAATTCCTTTCATGAGTATTTGCATATAATGAGGAACCATGAATCGATAGGTTTGTGGAATTCCTTTCATGAGGACTCTAGAGCTATCCTTGAATGTACCATTGATCGATAGGCTTATAGCATTCCTTCCTTGCGTAATGATGTAATTTGGGTTGATAGGCCAATGGCATTCCTCCCTAGTACACTAATTTAATGTGAATGAAATAATCTATGGGAATGTAGGCTAAGCACTGAGTGGATATGGTTAGATGGAAACTCTCCAAATGTTAGGATAGAGTTCCAAGGAACATCTTCATATCCCATAACTATGTGACCACATAGGATATTAGCCAGTGGATTCTATCTAAAGCTAATGTTACCAGTGTACCTTAGGCAAGTAGACCACCTCTTTACAGTGTGGGGCCAAATGAAACTGGATTCCATGATCTAGCTCTCATGGTCTATATCGGTTAAATGATTATTCCCATCATGTGAGATGTGCATTATGGTTTCTTGAGGAGTTCTATGAAGTGTGGGTGGTAGTATGGGATGCCATCCATGCATTGCACGAGTAGGCTTTGAGAGGGTCATAGTGAGTTCTCTATGTCTTAATGACTAATGTATGAATGTGTCCTAAATGAAGTTAATGAAGAAGGTTGACTCTTATATACCTATATGTAAAGATTCATGCTATACTTGGATTGTATTATGAGTTACTTCCTTGTCATGACTTATTGTATATTAATGTGCCTTGTCTATGGTGACTTCAAAGGAGTACTTAGTATGAGTAGTAGTATGGGATCCTACTTGCACATTGCACAAGCATGACTTAGAGTTGTCTTAGATGTTGGTCTTAGTGTGATGATATGATTTATGTAATATTTATGTCTCTTATATGCTTTATTGTGTAAAGGTGAAAAGGATGAATGGTAAGTTCACTTTTGGTGACCTTAAGGTTGAACCTTAGTGTGGGTGATGGTATGGGACGCTATCTATACATTGCACAAGGTATAGCTTGTGGGTTACTCGATGTGAAGGCTTAATATGAAGGTAAAGGTTTATGTGTGGATTATCTTCTAATATGAAAATATGACTTGAATGTTGGTTGTGACTTATATTATGCCTCGTTTATCAATGTTCATGAAGTTTTACCAAATGGAATAAAATCATTACTTTCAAACAAAAATGTTTGTTTTAAGTATGTTTTTGGATGGCTATCATACTTAGTACTTAATTGTGCTAACCTATTCTTCTTCATGTTTTACTACAAGTGTAGGTTCTGGCAAGTGATTGCATTCTCTCTAGTGAATCTTGGATTATAGTTCTCCAAGAAATTTTGGGTATGTCCTCCTAGATCGAGGACAATGACTTTTATTATTGTTTCTAGTTCTTTCATGTTTTAAGACTATTGTTAAGACTTCGATTGTAAAGGGTCGTGACCCTATCTTGTTTCTAGTATAGTTTTTAGATAGCCATGTGAGATATAGACTTCTGCTTGCTTTGAAATGAGTATTTTTGATGTTGGAATTATAAATAAAGTTTTTAAATTCCACAGTATTTGTTTATATCAAATGTTATGAATGCTAAGAGGATTGTATTAGACCCCTTTTGGGTCGAGTACGCCATGTTGCATCTGGGGTCTAGACTCGGGTCGTGACAAACTTGGTATCAGAGCACAAGATTTTGGCAATGGTTTTTAGTGTTGATGTCTCACAAGCCATGTCTAGTAGAGTCTTGTTCAGCGGTGTGAGTCACGACACCTCTATTAGCAAGAGGCTATAGGACGTTAGAAAGTTACACTTCTTTTATTATTCTTCAAGTCGTGCCATAGAGTTTAGCTCTATAAGTGTCCTTTTCCTAATCCTTCTCCTGTGTTTATAGGATATGAATAAAAGAAGGATGCCCGCAAGAAGAGTGGACGGGGAGAATGTGAATGAGGGAGTTCCTCTCCAAGGTCCTTAAGGTGGCCGAGTTCCTCAAGAAAACCAAGTTCCGATGGATTCCCCGGCCATAACCAATAAAGAGATTAGGTCAGCTTTTCTAACCCTAGCTCAAGCAATGACGGCTCAAGTTAACCGAGATATGGGGCCTAGGGTGTATGCTAATAAGAGTACCGTGGCCTCAAGGTTGAGAGACCTTGTGAGGATGAATCCTTCGATATTTCTTGGTTCTAGAGTGGGAGAGGATCCCCAAGAATTCTTGGATGAAGTATATAAGATAGTCAATGCTATGGGGGTATCTTCTAGGGAGAAAGCGAAGTTGGCTTCTTATCAATTGAAAGATGTGGCCCAAGTGTGGTTTACTCAATGGAAAAGCAATAGGCATTTAGAAGTGGGTCCTATAGAATGGAAGGAGTTTAAGGGAGCTTTTCTTGGTAGGTACTTTCCCCGTGAGAAGAGGGAGTGTAAGGTTGAGGAGTTTATCAATCTTAAGCAAAGTAGCACGAGTGTGGAAGAGTACTCCTTGAAATTTACTCTCTTGTCTACGTATGCTCCATCATTGGTGTCTAACCCTAGGGATGAGATGAGTAGGTATGTGACGGGTATATCCGACCTAGTTGAGGAAGAGTGTCGTACGGCGATGCTCCATGATAATATGAATATTTCTAGGCTTATGGTGTATGCTCAATCTATTGAGGAGTCCAAACTAAATAGGAAGAATAGGGATTTGAAAAGGGGTAGATCCGATGAGCAAGGTAAACCTAGGCTCAAGAATAGAGCTCCTAACCAAGATTCTTCAAGTGATCCTAAGGCAAATGAGGAGAGAGGTGGTGGACCTCCATTTTCTAAACCTCTTTGGACCACTTGTGGAAAGAGGCATCATAGGAAGTGCCTAGCCGGTACTAGTGGGTGCTACAGTTGTGGAAAGCATGATCAGCAAGTGAGAAATTGTCTTACTCTTACGGCTAGAGGAAGGGAGGCCAAACAAGCTTCTTATGTTGGCTCGGACCCTAATGCTCCAAAGAAGAACCGTTTCTATGCACTTCAAGCCAAAGAGGGCAAAGGAGCTAATCTGGATGAAGGTACCAGTAAGTTGATAGTTCCTTATATTTATGAATATGTTATTGAGGTTGTTATGTTGTTTTCATGTTGGCCTTAGAATGGGTTTTCTCTTAAATGGGGGATAGTATGTTGAGTAGTAAGGTTGTTGACAGTTTTGATATCCTTATCTTTTTCCTTCTATTCCTATTCAAGCTTGAGACCAAGAGTTCCTTGTAGCTTGTGTCATGTTTTGGAATCTTGTGTGAATATGAGTTTCCATGGTCTACTTATGTTATGCATGTTTTGATGAAATTTATGTTCATATGAGAAAATGAGATTTCATGGTTGTATTCCTCATATTAATATGCATCTATAATGAGTTGTCTAAATGCTTTATGAGTTTACTTGTTGTACATGCTTAAATGTGTTTTTGAAAGGAGTTGCATAATGTGCCTAATGATGTTATGATGAGCATGATGTGATTTGTTGAAGGAAGTTCCTCAAATGAAATGAGGAATGTGTTGTTATGGTGCATAATGAGTTGTAGAAGAAGCTCCCACTTTCTAGTATATGCATTGAACTTATTGATGTGGAGTTGATGTTTCCTCCTATGATTAGGCATTTATATTGATGTGTCATGCATAATGGGATGCTAGTCTTGAGTTGTTATTTCCTTAAAGTGTTTAAAGTGTCATTCGAGGACGAATGTTCCTAAGTGGGGGATATTGTAACGACTCGTAAAATGATAGGTTAAACTAGATCCTAAGTGTGGGGGTTAACGTCGAGAGTTAAGGGCAAGGGGTTAAGGTTTTGGGTGTAGGCCATGGCGAGGGGCAAAGACTGCCTAAAAACTAGGCCTAGCCACTACCTCACATCACCACGAGGGTCTTCACGACCCATGGTGCCACCCGTGGTGGCAAGGCAGTGTGCCCTAGTTTGGTGCCAATTCAAGGCTCCCCTTCACGAGCCACTTCACGACTCGTACTTATGACCACGGTCCGTGGTAAGGCTCGTGGGGTTGCCTTAGCTTGGTGGGGATGTTGCAAAGTTGAGGAGTTACTGGTCAAGGGACCACGGGTGCCACCATGGGCCGTGGTTCCCTTAACGAAGTTTGAAGTTGGGCGTGAGGCTGACTTGGTGTCAAGGCTCCAAGGCCTTGCATCCATGAGTCTAACGCTAGACTGCAACCTCCACCACGACTCGTGGTGTTGACCATGAATCGTGGGAGACTCTGTGATCATGCCTTGGCCTCATGAAGGCTTACCAACAAAATGGAGCTACTACCTAGAGGACCACGGGCGCTACCGTGGGTCGTGGCCCCCTTCACGGACCGTCCAAGTGGTCTTGTGACTGGACGGGGCTTTCAAGTGAAGGTCATTTTGGTAAATTCATGTTTAAGTTGTTTTGATGTGGGGTCGTTTTAAATAGATATATATATATATAGTGTTAAGTCTTTTAGCACCTATTTTACCCCATTATTCAAAACACCCAAATCAAAACCTTAAAGTTCTTCTCCCTCCCAAAATTATCTCTCTAAACTGAAGGAAGAAGAAGGGAACCATTGAAGCTAGGGTTGGTGGTTTCAAGGTGTTTCTTCCTCAATTTTCATGGGGAATCTATAGCAAGGTATGGTAGTCTTCATCTTTGTCTAACTTTTCATTCAAGGAGCCGATTCAAAGGTGATTACAAATTATGAAAAATTTTGGGTTTTACTTAATCTCATGGTTTCTTTCATTAAACGGTTTCAAAAGGTTTCTAATGACAAATTATGATTGTATTAGTGTTTAATTGATGATTTATGATGAAAATATTCTATGAACCCATGATATCTCTCAATTCCTAAATTGTGTCTTATGAAGTGGGTTTGATGATTATGAAAGCTTATGAATAGAATTTGTCTAAATGGCTTTGGGTTATTGAATTGTATCATTATCTATGCATTAATTATGGTAAATTGTTGGTGAGTCGATGATTTGTGATCGTGGCCTTGAAAGGGTAAGTTATGACCTAATTATATGTTGAGGTAGAATTGTGGTTGGTCTATTGATCCACTTGAAAGGTGGAGGTGTTTAATTACTATGTATAACTATGATGTGAAGGATACGCATATGATTTCAATGATAGAGTGATGATCATGTACAGAATGTAGATGTGTTATTCTTGATAGTATATTCTCAATTGACACTCATGAATGATGATAATAGAATGTGAAGAATTTCTTTAATGAATGTTGAATCTAGAATTTGTAGGCTTATGCATCATTTTCTTGTATAATGAATGTGTCTTTTCTTTATGAATATGAATCGATAGGCTATGACATTCCTTTCATCTATGAGTAATGAATGTGTATTGACTTGATGGATATGAATTGATAGGCTTAAGGCATTCTTTTTCATAAATTATCTAATGTAATGGAGACTCTAGAATCGATAGAATAATAGCATTCCTTTCTTAATGAGTCAATGTACCATGAATCAATAGGCTTATGGAATTCCTTTCATGAGGACTCTAGAGCTATCCTTGAATGTACCACGGATCAATAGGCTTATAGTATTCCTTCCTTGTGTAATGATGTAATTTGGGTTGATAGGCCAATGGCATTCCTCCCTAGAACACTAATGTGATATGAATGAAATAATTCTATGGGAATGTAGGCTAAGTACCGAGTGGATACGGTTAGATGGAAACTCTCCCAATGTTAGGATAAAGTTCCAAGGAACATCTTCCTATCCCATAACTATGTTCCCACATAGGATATTAGCTGGTGGATTCTATCCAAAGCTAATGTTACCGGTCTACCTTAGGCAAGTAGACCACCTCTTTACAATATGGGGCCATATGAAACTGGATTCCATGATATAGCTATCATGGTCTATATTGGTTAAACACTTATTCCCATCATGTGAGATGTGCATTATGGTTTCTTGAGGAGTTCTATGAAGTGTGGGTGGAAGTGTGGTATGTCATCCATGCATTGCACGAGTAGGCTTTGAGAGGGTCATAGTGAGTTCTCTAAGTCTTAATGACTAATGTATGAATGACACCTAAATGAAGTTAATGAACAAGGTTGACTCTTATATGCTTAAATATAAAGATTCATGCTATACTTGGATTGTATTATGAGTTACTTCCTTGTCATGACTTATTGTATATAAATGTGCCTTGTCTATGGTGACTTCAAAGGAGTGCTTAGTGTGAGTAGTAGTATGGGATGCTACTTTCACATTGCACAAGCATGACTTAGAGTTGTCTTATATGTTGGTCTTAGTGTGATGATATGATTCATGTAATGCTTATGTCTCTTAAATGCTTTATTGTGTAAAGGTGGGAAGGATGAATAGTAAGTTCACTTTTGGTGACCTTAAGGTGGTACCTTAGTGTGGGTGGTGGTATAGGACGCTATCCATAAATTGCATAAGGTATAGCCTGAGGGTTACTCGAGGTGAAGGCTTATTGTGAAGGTAAAAGTTTATGTGTGGATTATGTTCTAATGTGAAAATATGACTTGAATGTTGGTTATGGCTTATATTATGCCTCTTTTATCAATGTTCATAAAGTTTTACCAATTGGCATAAAAGCATGAGTTTCAAACAAAAATGTTTGTTTTAAGCATGTTTTTGCATGGCTATCATACTTAGTACTTAATTATGCTAACCCATTCTTCTTCATGTTTTACTACAACTGTATGTTCCAGCAAGTGATTGCATTCTCTCTAGTGAAGCTTGGATTAGAGTTCTCCAAGACATTTTGGGTATGTCCTCATAGATCGAGGAAAAGGACTTTTATTGTTTCTATTTCTTTCAGGTTTTAAGACTATTGTTAAGACTTCGATTGTAAAGGTGTGACCCTATCGTGTTTCTAGTATTGTTTTTAGATGGTCATGTGAGATATAGACTTCCGCTTGCTTTTAAATGACTATTTTTTATGTTGGATTTATAAAGAAAGTTTTTAAATTCTGCACTATTTCTATATATCGAATGTTATGAATGCTCATAGGCTTGTATTAGATCCCTTCGGGGTTGAGTACGCCGTGTTCTATTTGTGGTTTAGACTCGGGTCGTGACACCTCGTAAAGCTAATGCCAGGAATGTGAATGCCAGGAATGCAAACGGAACTCCTCCAGTCCCAGATCAAAAATCTCGAATGCGGAGTTCCGTAACGCCATTCAGATGTTGGCTCATAGTGTGGCCAACCAAAACAATCAGCGGGTTCCAGTTCAGGCAAATGCTATTGTTGGGTCAGCTGCAGCTAGAGTTCATGATTTTGTTAGGCTGAATCCACTAGAATTCTTAGGGTTGCAGGTTGATGAGGATCCCCAAAACATCATTGATGAGGTCAAGAAGATCTTTGAAGTGATGGAAGTAACTGGGAATGATCGGGTTGAGTTGGCATCTTATCAACTTAACGATGTAGCCCATATCTGGTATACTCAGTGGAAGGAGAACATGGGTACAAATACAGCTCCTATTACTTGGGATTACTTTAGTGAGACCTTTCTCGATAGGTTTTTCCCGAGAGTGTTGAGAGTGGCAAAAGCTCAGGAATTCATGAATTTGAGGCAGGGGTCTATGACTTCTAAGAGTTTGAGCTCAAGTTTACCCAACTTTCCAGGTATGCTCCTAATATGGTTGATGATTCCAGGCCCCAAATGAATAGGTTTCTTTATGGAGTGTCAGACTTCGTGAAAATAGAATGCAGGAATTCCATGTTGTTGGGAGATATGAACATCTCTAGGCTAATGACTCACGCTCAGCAGGTTGAGGGTGATAAGCTTAGGGAACAGGCCAAGGAAAATAAGAAGGCAAGGACTGGGAACTATGAGTATTCTAAATAGAAATCGGGTGGTAGAAATCGCTCGCAGTATCAGAAGAAGTCTTCAGCTCTGGCACCTTCATCAGCTAGTGTTCCATCCTCCAAATTCAGACAAGATCAGAAAGGTAGGGCGTCAGGCTCTAAGACTCAAGGTAGTGTTTCAGGCACCAGAACCTACCCAACTTGTTCAAAATATAGTAAGAACCATCCGAGCGAGTGTCTTGAAGGAAAGAAAAGATGTTTTGGGTGTGGTCAGTCTGGTTACAGGTTGAAGGATTGTTCTTCTATACAGGGTCAAGGAGGTAATTATGTTAGAGCTCAGTCCACAACTTCAGCAGCGCCAACAGGTTGCCCGAATCAGCAGGGTCACTTATTTAGGACAGGGGCGGACAATGCCAAAACAGGTTGTATGCTCTTCAGGCTTGCCAAGATCAGGAAGATTCTCCTAATGTAGTCACTGGTACGTTGCGAGTCTTTGATCTTGATGTTTTTGCATTGTTAGGTCCAGGGGCTACTTTGTCGTTTGTCACTCCTTATATAGTGGTCAATTTCAGTGTTAACCAGAAACTCTTTCTGAACCCTTCTCAGTCTCTACTCCATTCGGTGACCCAATTATAGCTATACGGGTATACAGAAATTGCCCTATCACAGTCTCTCAAAAAGTCACCTCAGCAGATCTTGCAGATTTAGAAATGGTAGACTTTGATATTATTCTAGGCATGGATTGTTTAGATTCCTGTTATGCCTCAGTCGATTGTAGGACTAGGATTATTCGTTTTCAATTTCCAGACGAACCAATCTTAGAATGAAAGGGTAGTAGCTTAGCGCTTATGGGTCGATTCATATCTTACCTTAAGGCCAGAAAGATGATTTCTAAGGGTTATCTCTATCATCTAGTTCGGCTTAAGGATTCAAGTTCCAAAACCCCAACTCTTGAGTCAGTTCCTATAGTCAATGAGTTTCCAGAAGATCTTCTCGGAGTTGCTCCCGAAAGAAAAATCGACTTCGGAATTGATATCCTTCCATATACCCAACCAATTTTTATTCCTCCTTACAAAATGGGTCCAGCAGAGCTTAAGGAATTGTAAGAGTAGTTGAAAGACCTTCAAGAAAAGGGCTTCATCAAACCTAGTATTTCCCCATGGGGTGCACCAGTGTTGTTCATAAAGAAGAAAGATGGGTCTCTCAGAATGTGCATTAACTATAGGCATTTGAACAAGGTCACAATCAAGAATAAGTACCCCATCCCCAGGATTGATGACTTGTTCGACCAACTTCAAGGTGCTAGTCATTTCTCAAAGATAGACCTCAGATTAGGGTATCATCAGCTCAGAGTCAGAGATAGTGACATTCCGAAGACATTCTTTAGAACTCGGTATTGTCATTATGAATTCGTAGTTATGTAATTTGGACTAACCAATGTTCCTGCAACTTTCATGGATTTGATGAACAGAGTCTTCAAGCAGTATTTGGACTTGTTCGTTATCATCTTTATTAATGATATCCTCATCTACTCTAGAAATGAGGAAGAACATGCGAATCATTTGAGGGTTGTCCTGCAAACTCTTAAGGATCGCCAATTATTTGCTAAGTTCAGTAAGTGTGAATTTTGGTTATAGTCAGTTGCTTTTCTTGGGAATATAGTGTCTCGTGAAGGAATTCGAGTAGATTTCCAGAAAATAAACTCAGTGAAACAATGGCCCATACCTACCTCTCCTATAGATATTAGAAGTTTCTTGGGTCTAGCGGGTTATTACAGAAGGTTCGTGGAAGGATTCTCATCCATAGCCTCTCCATTGATTAAGTTGACTAAAAAAAAGTCAAGTTTCAGTGGTCAGAGGATTGTGAGAAAAGCTTTGCAAAATTGTAAACTAGGTTGACTACATCTCCTTTTTTGACTCTACCAGAGGGTTCAGACGGTTATGTTAACTACTGTGATGCATCCAGAGTCGGGCTAGGTTGTGTGTTGATGCAGCGAGGTAAGGTTATAGCTTATGCTTCTAGACAGCTTAAGGTGCATGAGAAGAACTATCAAACTTATCACCTTGAGCTAGCAGCAGTGGTGTTTGCACTTAATATTTGGAGACATTACTTGTATGGTGTTCACGTGGATGTGTTCGTAGACCATAAGAGCCTTCAGTATGTGTTCACCCAGAAAGAGTTGAATCTTCGCCAAAGGAGACGGCTTAAGTTCCTCAAAGACTATGATATGAGTGTGCATTACCATTCTGGTAAGGCCAATATAGTGGTAGATGCTCTTATCAGACTATTTATGGGTAGTGTTGCACATGTTGAGGAAGAAAGAAAGGAGCTAGCAAAGGATGTTCACAGACTTGCTCGCCTAGGAGTTTGTCTTATGAGCATATCAGATTGTGGTGTAACAGTTCAGAATGGGGTAAAATCTTCTTTGGTAGTGGAAGTTAAGGAAAAGTAAAACAGTGACCCGATATTGCTTGAGCTAAAGGGTGCAATCCACCAGCAAAAAGTGGAAGTTTTCTCCCAAGGGGGAGATGGTGTACTTCGCTATCAGGGACGATTATGTGTTCCTAAGGTGGGTGAGTTGAGACAAAAGATTCTTACAGAAGCCCATAACTCCAGATATTCTTCATCTATGCGCCACTAAGATGTACCACGATTTGTGGAAAGTCTATTGGTGGAATGGCATGGAAAGAGATATAGCAGATTTTGTGGCTAAATGCCCCAATTGCTAGCAAGTCAAGGTGGAACATCAGAAACCCGGAGGTATGACACAAGAGATAGACATTCCTACTTGGAAGTGGAAAGTAATCAACATGGACTTCATTACAGGTTTACCTCTCACTCGCAGAAAGCATGACTCCATTTCGGTGATTGTTGACAGAGTTACTAAGTCTTCGCAGTTTTTGGCAGTCAAGACTACAGATTTGACCGAGGACTACGCCAAGATTTACATTAATGAGATTGTGAGGTTGCATGGGGCTCTTGTGTCTATCATCTTAGATAGAGGTCCTCAGTTTACCTCTCATTTCTGGAGGTCATTTTATAAAGGTCTTGGTACTCTAGTTAACCTTGGCACATCATTTCATCTGCAGACGGATGGCCAGGCAGAGCGTACCATTCAGACCTTAGAAGACACGTTAAGAGCTTGTGTGATCGATTTCAAGGGTAGTTGGGATGATCACCTTCCTCTTATTGAGTTTGCCTACAATAATAGCTACCACTCTAGCATTAAGACTGCCCCTTATGAGGCATTGTATGGGTGTAGATGTAGATCTCATGTTGGTTGGTTTGAAGTAGGGGAAGCAGCCTTGGTAGGACCAGATTCAGTCCATGATGCTATAGAGAAAGTGCACCTCATTAGATATAGACTTAAGACAGCCCATAGTCACCAGAAATCTTATGCAGATGTACGAGAAGGGAGCTAGAGTTCCAAGTTGATTATTGGGTCTTCCTGAAAGTGTCACCTATGAAAGGGGTGATGAGATTTGGCAAGAAGGGAAAGCTCAGCCCTAGATATGTAGGCCCTTACAAGATCTTGAAAAGGATTGGTAAAGTGGCTTATGAGTTAGAGCTGCCAGCAGAACTGGCAGCAGTGCATCAGATTTTCCACATTTCGTTGTTGAAAAAGTTTGTGGGTGATCCAACATCTATTGTGCCTTTAGAAAGTGTGGCTGTGAAGGATAGCCTCACTCATGAAGAAGTGCTAGTTTTAATCCTTGATCTCCAGATTTGGAGGTTGAGAAACAAAGAAGTCGCTTCAGTCAAGGTTTTGTGGAGGAGTCAGTCCGTAGAGGGAGCTACTTAAGCAGAAGCAGCCATGAAAGCCAAGTATCCTCACCTCTTTCCTTCCGATTCCACTCCAGCTTGAGGTAATATTTCCTCTTTAGTTCTTCAATCATTCATGCTTAAATTCAGTCTTAGCATCATGTTTCTTTAGTTTGTACTTGCATTTTCAGTCGTATTTGCATGTTCTTGGAACTTAGTTCAGTCAGAAATTACTCTCCAGTGTTTAGTGGTAAGGTTGCAGCTCCCTCCCTCCTTTTCAGCTAGTTTAGCCTTCATTCGAGGACGAATGTTCCCAAGGGGGAGATATTGTAACACCTCGAAAACCAGACCCAATTTTTTTTGCAGAAATTACTTGAACCAGTGAACCACGACAGGGTTCACGGACTGTGAAAGGGTCCACGGTCCGTTCACCTGCCCGTGGTGGGGAGTTGGACTCCATCAGGTCCAGATATCAGACCATGGGATCCTTCACGGGCCGTGGTCCTGACGACGAACCATGGTCGTGTCCATGAAGAGTTAGGCAGTAGGCTCCCCAAGCCTAGCCTCAGACCTCCTCGTCCAAGTAAGGACCACAGGGACCTTCATGGTCCGCGGCCCTATAACGGGTCGCGGCGGAATCCGTGAAGGCTTAACCAGCAGACCCTTAAAATTGAGCCTCAAGACCCCAAGCCCAAGTGAAGACCACAAACACCTTCCCGGTCCGTGGTCCTTCACACGGGCAGTGGGAGGGTCCGTGAAGTTAGACCCTCAGACCACCAATCCAAGTGATGACCACGACCCACTTCATGGTCTGTGGTCCCTTTCACGATCCGTGAGAGTAGTTGTGGTTAGCCCCGTCAGATTTTAAAGTAGGGTTATTTCGGTCTTTTCCTTTTACGTTGGACACCTAAACTACGGTGTTTAGACTCTAAATTATGAGGTTTTGGTCAGTTTTATCCTAGAAACATAACTTGAACTTACATAAGTCAAATCATTAATCAAAACTTAGAAAATTAGAAGCAAGAGAGGAGAAAAAGTCGACCAACCCTAGCTCTAAGAATGCAGCAAGGTTCCATCAGTTTCAGCTCCGAAATCGAAAGATTTCTCCGTGGAATTCGTCACTAGGTTTGTGGGATTTCACCAGTGGGTGTCTTTCGCCCATTAGGTCCCTAGATTTCAGTCAGATTCTTGATTCCCTTATCATGACTAGACCTAGAGTTTCTAGAACTTCAATAGATTATCATGAATTAGTTGGTTACATGTTCCAAATCAGATTATCATGTTATCACTTCATTTCTTGCATGAATTTCAGCTATGTATTTCTTTAGTTCTCGAATTACACATGCTAGGTCAGATATTTCAGTTATTTCAGATATATACATACCTCAGTTTGAATGTGTCGTTATCAGTATATTATTGTGCATTCTCAGTTTGCATGTCAGTTTAAGCTATCCGGTATAATTCAAAAATTCAATCATAATTTGATGATCATTTAATCTATTTGGAGTAGCTTAATACCGAGTTGGACTAGGGTTAGTCACCCATATAGTCGTAGAACTACGAGCCACGTAGGTTGTAAGTCCCCCATGTGGGAATCATTTTAGTGATCACGCCAGCATGCCTCTATACCTTTGGCCGGGTATATTGGGTCCTCTCGATGGGGAGTATACATCGGACTCCACATTTAACTCATGTGGTTTTATTATCGGTTATTAGTAGCTCCTTCAGTACAGTCAGACTCCATTGCATTGACCACATTCCAGTATAGTTAGTATTCAGTTTCGCATGTTAAATTGGTCATTCATTTTTGCTAGTTCATTATTCAGTATCTCTATCATGTTCAGATTATGCTCTTGCATTATTGCTTGTTCAGTTATATGTTTATTTCAGTTTTATTCTATCCTACATGCTTAGTACCATTCAAGTACTGATGCATACATTGCGCTACATCTTCTCGTGATATAGGTTCAGGTCCTCAGCAGTCAGATCACGCATAGATCGATCCTCGATCTTTAGTTCAGTAGGATCAGTGGTGAGTCCTCATTCTTTGAGGACTAGTGGCATGTTTATCTTTATCGTTTTTAGCTTTAGTTTCAGTTTTGCTAGATCTAGTTGGGACATGTCCCAACATTTCTAGTCAGTTAGAGGCTATTTTCATACATAGTTAGATTCAGCTTAGTATTTGATTTTGATATTTCTCTTGTATTAAACTCTCATTTTTTCATATACTCAGTTTAGTAAATGGGTATTCCCTATCATCTCAGACTTTATTTATTATTTTAGCTTCCCTGCAGTTTTATTGCTCAGTTTATCTTTAGTACGCTCATGTCATGCCAGCTGGGTTAGCTTGGGGTCACTTGTGATACTAGGTCCCGTTTCCGCGTCTCGGGGGTTATGGGGCATGACACGCTATCAGTTTTGTTTTGCGTTTCTTCATAAGTGTGGACTCTGGTTAACATTTTGACCAAATGACCTCTATTGGTTGTTTCATCGATTTTGTTGAGTTTGGAATGTGGTTTCCAACTACGTATCATATTTCATTTGCATTGAATTGATTCCGAACGAATTTTGAACCCCAGGCGGAAGATTTTGGCTTCCTTATGGAACTGTTAATGTTGTGTTGCTGGTCGCTCATTCGTGGAGACCAATTGCCATGGCCTCAACGTTCATGTGGGTGTCGCTACATTTACGAAGGATCGCTCCCTTTGCTGCATTCGTGAAGGATTGATTGTCCTTGCCTCTGTGTTTATAAGCCTCATGTCGGTTCATAGAGGGTCAGCTCGGTTGACCTCCATGATCGCATACGGTTTCCACGTCCATTTTCCTTGGTTATATCCGCAAATTCTTCCTTAATTTTCCATTGTTGAATCCTCTTGAGCTAAATTAATGGGGCTACTATTTTGACTCGACGATAGCTCAAATTGTGCACATTTTCGGGGCACAACTTCCTTGAGAAATTTGGGACCTCATGATGGTGTAGATTTTGTGACTCCGTGCGCGGGTCCCACATTTGCATTTTTGGGTTTCTTTCCATTTTTTATTTCCTTTATTGATTTGGGTAGATTTTGGTCTTCTTGAAGTTCAGCATATGATATTTGCTTCTATATTTTGCATTTTACATGAAACAAGACTATCCAGTATCCCTTTAGCATAGTTTTATGTTTAACGAGGTTTTATTTTACTAGTGGGTTGAGGCTGGGGTTTTGAATTGTCTTTTTTTTTTTTTTTGGTTATCCTTTCAGGAGAATGAATTTATTATAAACCATACGGTAACCTCCCATACTAGAAAGAAAATTTTCTAGATGGATTGCCTAAGTCTCTTAGGGACCTAGTCAAAGAAGAACTTCAAAACCTGCACTCTGGCAATAGTATTCCTTACGAACAAATTACTTACGTTCACCAGCCTGATCCAATAAGTTCTTCTTAAGATTTGTCGTCAAGATAAAATTTTAAGACAATTAGCTAAAGATAAGGCTCAAACCCGTCGAGATTTAGGAAGTTTATGTGAACAATTTGGTCTTCCACCTTGTCGAAAGAAAACTTTTACGAAATCAACTCCTAGAAAGAAGATTCTACTTCCAAGTCATATTCAAAGTTTAGAAAATCTCAACCTTCTCCTCCAAAACATCAACAAACAACCAAAAGGACTTTCCCTCCAATGCCATATGATCGTAACTGCTTTAGGTGTAATAAACCTGGTCATATTGCCAAATACTGTAAACTCTCCAAAAATGTTAGGAATCTTAACCTTGATTAATTTGCCCTTAACTAGATTCAAAACCTTTTGCTAGAAGACAGTGAAAATTCTAATTATGCAGAAGATTTTTCGTGCACCTTATTCTTTTCAACTCCTATTTATGGAATTATATTGGGTATGTTTTATAGTAAATTCATAAAATTTAACCTTAAAGTCGTTGCTCTTTGATTTTCAATTAACCAACACATTGTGCTTTCTCACTCTTGCTTTGATAAATCTTCGTCCTCCAAAGATGTTCATTTTTAGATTGGGATGGATATATGCCTCATTCTCAGACCGAGAACATGAGTAAATGCCAATAAAGAAATCAAAAAAGAACACGGAAAGGTTTTATAGTGGAAGAAAGATGGAACTACAACTAGGTTAAGGTGATGCTATAGGACTGGGCTCATGACGGTGTTTAATTTTAGTGTTAGGATTTTGTATTGTTTTGTATTTGATGAAAAACTCGTGCCCCATCCCTTGTATCCCTCTATTTTTCTCTCGAATCTCAAAGTTCGGTTTTTGGCTGTCAGATTATATGTGATATCATTTTTAATTTATGAGATACAATATATACATTTATAATTGAGATATATTGTCTGTATCTTCAACGTTATATATGTATATAAGCATAAATATTTTCTTTTTCTTATTTCAGTAGTTTCAATTGTTCTCCCTCTTTGGATTCATTGTGAGTTTAAACAACTAATAGATCTTTCATTTTATATTTGATCACAATATACATTCAATATACTCGAATGACAAAAAAACAAAAGGGATATTGAGAAAAAATGAAAAATCTGAAGAACAACACAAGATAGACAAGTCTGAAAAGGACCATGAAGGCTCCAAGAAGATATTAACCAACAAAAGAAACCAAAAAAACTATTCATGGTACGATTAATTCTACATAGAACACTTGATTTGTGTTAATTATTATTTTCCTTGTCCACTTCAAAAATCAAGAGAGAATTAATTATTATTTTTCAATTTTAATCTTATAATTTAAAGTATCATTAAAGAAAAATATTGGTAAAATAAATACTTAACTAATATTTTTTTCAAGAAGAGTGCAAGATACAAGCTCGACAAGTAAAAGAAAATCAAGGGAGCAATTCAAAAGTTGCCATGGAGAAGAATATAATGTCAAGTTCTATAATTATTGATCTATTCATTAAGGTAATTCATATATACTAATTTTCCTTTATTTCTTTATTTTAAATTTATGAATCATCTCCAATTACTTTTTAAAGTCTATAACTAATAAGATAAATGTTAACTTTTTTACTTATCTCATCATAGTTTCAAAGACTTTTTGTCTTTATATATATTTTCTTTCTATTCTCAAATATAAGAGATAATTTTACAGATTATCACTGAACTTTTATTATCTATGTATTTTTTTTTATCTCCGGCCACTTGAAAAAAATAAAAATGAAACTTATAAAGAGATGAAACAATTTAAGAGATCCGAAGAAAATGAAAGCAAGAAGCAAAAGGATGAAGATGATTTTGTCGAAGAGGAAATACCTCAAAACCAACAACAAGATGGTATTAATGGTATAGAACTTTATATCTCACATAGACTCATATTACTGTTATTTTTTAAATTTTTTAAACGCGGAGCTAGTAATTTTAATGGTATAGAACTTTATATCTCACATAGACTCATATTACTGTTATTTTTTAAATTTTTTAAACGCGGAGCTAGATGAAGATTCTAATAAATAAATGTGAATTTCAAAGTATTATTTCATTCATTACGCATAAGATAGTGTGTAATTCATTATGTATCTATTACTAAAAGTACACATTGAAGGAAAAAAATAAAAAAGGACCAAGAGGGCCCTCTTGAGGAGACACTATCCAATAAACAGAAGCAAAAAACTATTGTTGGTATGTAATTTATTTATTAATTCTACATCTTATAATTAACTTATACTATTAATTATTTTATTTTTTTCATTTGGTTATTCATGGTTTTCAAGTGAGTTTGAGTCTTGGTAAAGATAGTCAATTGAATAAGCCTAATCGTACCCTAATGGACAATAAAATTAATGCTTGCAAAGCAACTGAGCAAGACTTATGCCTATTTACATGATTTTATCATTGAGAATGTTTATTCTATTTCACAATACATTTTTCTATCTCCAATCATTTATAAAAGAAACAAAGCGGATTTACAAGAGTTGGAAACTGAGAAATTCAAAGAAACGCACCGAAAACAACATAAGAGAGGATCATTGACCAACAAAAGAAGAAGATATTGATGGTACTTAAGAAAGTAGCATAAGAAAGGATTATAAGGATTCGTTTTTACACTCTTCTTGATTAAATTTCCAAGAGACAACAGTTATGTCACCTTGACTACTCTCTAGAATAGCTTTAAAGGCTATATTTGGCTATTTGTATCAACACCGGCAGGTCGCTTAGATTCACTTTCTATATGTGAGTCCTTACTTTCACCCATCACCTTATCAGTTTGTTTGTCTTCAGGCATGCTATGAGTTTGATTTTGAGTAACTGTGATAAAAAATCAATATAAAAAATTATCAAAATCAAAACAAAGCCACAAACAACATGAAAATTAATAACAAAATTCAACAAAAATTAAAAACAAAGAGCAAATTATCTCAAGAAAAGAGCGACCCATCAAACATTAAGCGAACAATATCTCGAATTATGAAGTCTGAAATAAATATTTGAGTCAACACTTGGATACTAAAATAGAGTCAGGACTCAGAAAACACATGCCTTGCACAATCGACAAAAAAAAAACTAAACTAAAATAATTAGGTTAAAATAACACATGTAGTACACTACACTTACATATCTAATTAAAATGCATACACATCATTGTTCAAATGAAGAAACAAAAAAACTAAGTTAAAAAAGAAAAAGAAACAGACAAAAAAAAACACGTTAAAAGGGGAGGTAAATAAATAAACGAAAAGAGAGATGGAGACTTTACTCAGTAGTCAGTACCTACGAAAGAGAAGGATTAAGCAAACAAACTTGACATTTGAGAAGCAATTGAGCGGTAGCAAGAAAAGACGAAGAGACCTAGATGAGGCTTTATAGTTTACGCCTTTACCTCTTTTAAACTTTAGAGATTTTTTGAGTTTCATGACTTGCTCTCTGTTCTATAAGGCAAAATATATGATTATAGAAAAATAAATAGATTTTCGTAGCTTTAAAACTTAAGCCTTTAGGAGTTAGGACTTGATGAGTGGTTGTAACACCTCGAAATCTAGTAGGCTAAACTAGGGCTAAGTGTGAGGGCATGAGCCAAGGAAGGGGGCAAGAGCCAAGGGAGAGGGCTAGGGCATCCCAACCTTCCCTAGCTTGTGGTGGCCACCACGGATCGTGGTGCCACTCGTGGTGGTGAGGCAGTAGCTTCACCAAGATGTCCAAACAAGATATCCTCCCCACGAGCCACTAGACAGATGCTTGTGAAGGCCTTGACGGGTTGTGGGAGGGGTCTTGAAGGTGTCTTAGGTTTATAGGGGTCAAGGGAAGGTGGCCTAGCTACTGGTCCAAGACCACGAGGAGGACCACGGCTCGTGGAGCCTCTCGTGGAGATGGACAGTACACTGTTAAGTGAGGGGTAAATTAGGTCTTTTCGGTTTTAATTAGAATAAATCTAGGTCATTTTACCCAAGCGTAGTACACCTATATAAGTGATTTGAACCCATAAACTCACCCATTCAAGCCATTATTTCCAAGGCCCCCAAAGAAATCCCAAAGTTCTTCTCTCAACTATTTCTCTCTCTAGAACTTGAGGAAGAAGAAAGAGTTCAAGCTAGGATCAAGGTCAAGTGTCCAATCCTCAAGCATTTGTGGGATTTGTTATCAAGGTATGATAGTTTTTCATCCATGAATTCCTTCCATCCATGGAGTCCCCATGATTCCCCAATTTAAAGGATGAAATTCCCCAATTTGAGTTAGGGTTTCTTCCAATGTTGTGGGTATTGATGATTGTTGATTCAATTGAGTGGATTATGATTTTTTATGCTTGAATTGAGTAGATTCAATGTTTTTAGGATGAAATTACATGTACTCATGCCTAACCCATGTCTAGAAAGATGAAATTGATGTAAATGGGTTTTATGCAATGAAAGGAGAATTTGTGGGTTTAGATGTATTCAATCTAGGATTGATGAGATACATTAGAATTGAAGCTTATATGGTGAATAATGATTATTAGTGCTTGAGATTGAGGCTATATGATGAAATATGCTTAGGATTGCTTGAGAGTGAAGCATATAGACATAGATTGTTGAGAGTAAAGCTTATAGGATGATTTATGATTAGAATTGCTTTGAGATTGAATCTTATGAGATGATTATCACGTTGAATTGCTTTAAGAGTGAAGTATATAGACTGACTAAGATATATAATGTTATGAGAGTAAAGCTTATGTTATGAATTGTTGATTATTGATGTAATTATTGTGGAAGAGATAGATCCCACATAAATTGCTTATGTTATGAATGTGAAAGGCTTTCTCACATTGAATTATTCTAGGTTGTAAGGATTGCTCACCTAAAATGAATCTAGACTAAAGACTAAAATTGATGAGGCAAGAGGTGAATACTCATGACCTCTAGATAAGTAGGATATGAGGTGATTTCTAGGAGAGTAAGAGGTGGCTACCCTTATTCCCTAATGTTGGACATACATGCAAGTACCCATGATCCCTTATAGAAAGATGTGAAAGGGAATACCCATATCTTATGATGAAAGATATGTATGTGAATACCCGTATCTTATATTGAAAGATGTGGAGGTAAATACCCGCATCTTATAATGAAATGATATGGAGGCGCATACCCGTGTCATATGATAATTGGGCATGGAGAAGAATACCTATGATCCCATAAGATGGACATGAAGGCGAATACCCGTGACCATATAAGCAAGGCAAGAGGCGACTACCCATTAGCCTTTAAGTTAGGTGAAAGGTGACTATCCATGAGCCTTTATGAGAAAGTAAGGAGGTTTCTAATATACCATGTATCAAACTTAGAAATCATTAAAAAGTCCTAATGCCTTTATCCTTGTTACTGAACATTGTCTTATCATGAGAATGGACCATAAAAAATATTTTGACAATGTTGAACCGTCATCAATGACTTTGTTTGATCTCCTTGAACCTAGATCTTGGGATCTCCAGTCTTCTAGGTAGAGTTACCGCCACAATGACTTGTTCTCGGCCATAATCCCATTCCCTTTGATAATCTATCAACTCCCTCTCTAGTTAGGCCTTTTATAAGTGGATCCGACACATTATCCTTTGACTTTACATAGTCAATTATGATAATTCCACTAGAGAGTAGTTCTCTAACGATATTATGTCTACGTCATATATGACGAGACTTTCCGTTATACATCATACTCCATGCCCTACCTATTGCAAATTAACTCTCAC
>NW_006239259.1:243795-245162 GCF_000226075.1 Solanum tuberosum | reverse complement strand
AATCCAAATACTTGAACTTGTCAAGTACCTTCTCAATCACATCAGTAACTTTAATGTCTTTATCGAAGTTACTTTCTAGCATATGCTTAGTAGCATTTATGTTAGAAATGTCTCTTTTGACGATCATAATGTCATCAACATAAAAACAAATAATGCCCTTGTGATTTGGAGTGTCTTTAATGAAAAAACATTTATCACATTCATTAATCTTGAATTCATTTGCCAACATAGTTTGGTCAAACTTCGCATATCATTATTTGGGCACTTGGTTTTAGTCCACAGAATGACGTAACAAGTTTACAGACTTTCTTTTCTTTACCAGAACCACAAAGCCCTTGGGTTGTTCAATGTAAATTTCTTCCTCCAATTTTCATTTAAAATAAAAATGTTTTCACAACCATTTTGACGAATTTGAAGGCCATATTTCGCAACTAGCACAATTAACATCTGAATTGATGTAATCCTAGTTAGTGCTATTATCTGTCAAACACGGCTTTCTTATTGTCTAAAGCCTATGACAACAAGTCTGTCTTTGTATTTGTCAATAGTTTCATCAACTTTCTTTTTCTTTTGTAGATCCACTTTGAATCCAAAAGTTTATTTCCTCGAGGAAGATCAACCAACTCTCAAGTATGGTTGCTAAAGATTGAATCTATCTTACTATTGACAAACTTTTCTCAAAGAGAATGAGTCCACAAAGGACATAACTTTTAGAATATATGAGACTCAATTTCAAGAAGAAATGTTACAAAATCAAACTCGTAGGAAGTAATTTGTCCATTGACATTTACTACGCCTCCGAATCTCTTGATTAAGTACATTCTCCTTGGGTTATTTCCAAGGTCGTTTAGACCCTTCACTTGACTATCCGACAGTTCGAACTTATGAACCATAAATCGACATGCTTTACTATTTGTAGCATATCCAATGAACATACAATCCAAAGTCTTAGGTCCTATTTTGACCCATTTGCGAACAGTTCCCTCATTTCCATTTCTCATATGAAATAGACTGTATTGGAAATTGTTTAATCACTATCTTTCAAGAGTTATTGCTTGTATAAACTTTAAGGGACGACAAACAATTCTCTATCAGGATACTCGAAGAATTTTGTGGGTCTAACATAATACAAAAATGTCATTAAATTTCATATCTTGTACTTTCAAATTTAAATTAGATAGTAAGTCTAATTTTGTCTTTATCATAAGTAAAGAACCCCCCACATTTTAAATATGTTCTCAAAAATATTTTTCAAGGATTTGAAATTATTTTCCACATATTTTTTCTCATGCTTTCATATTGTATACCATCAAAATACATATTGGCAACACGAAGCCTTCTTTTGGAGATTTAATCCATATAAACAC
>NW_006239259.1:242366-243132 GCF_000226075.1 Solanum tuberosum | reverse complement strand
CATCTTAGCCTTTATGCACAAAATAACTTTTCTCATTGAAAAGAAAACTGAAGGGGTGCAATGCTTGAATGCACTTGGGAAGAAAATAATAATAATCTTACCCATCCAAGGAAAACTTACTACAAAAAATATACTCGAACATACTAAAGTAGTACTAATTCATCCCAAATCTCTTTTATCATATGATAAAATAATTCTCTTTTTCATCTTGTTCTTTCTCCAATAAAAAGAACACATGGGAAAAGGCATAACCTTTCAAACGGTCACAATCCTTTAGAAAGGACACAACCTTTCATAAAATTCACAACCCTTCGGCATAGTCACAACTCTTCAGGAGAGTCACAACCCTTCATTTCCTGTTCACACCTTTAAAACCCAACAATTTCCCCATTTCTATAAAAAGATAAGCTAAAGATGAGCATGATAGATGATGCGATTGTAGAATGGCCCAAGGTGGCCTACTATGATGAGTGAGACTAGTGGAGGATTACCCATATCTTAGTTAAGTATGCTTTGAGGTTACTTATGAAGTATTCCATTTATGTTATGATGATTTATGTGCAATGATTATACTTATGACTTATATTGTCTGACCCTTATGTTTATGCTGATGCTCATGCAAGCTATCATATTTAGTACATGTTTGTACTAACGCATACTCTTGCCTACATTTCTTATCCAAATGTAAGATTCGGCGATATCAAGTCTCATCCCCGTGGCTAGGATCTTAGTAGAAGCAAGGATCGAAGATTGGTGAGTCCTCATA
>NW_006239259.1:213134-242259 GCF_000226075.1 Solanum tuberosum | reverse complement strand
AGCTATCATATTTAGTACATGTTTGTACTAACGCATACTCTTGCCTACATTTCTTATCCAAATGTAAGATTCGGCGATATCGACTCTCATTCCCGTGGCTAGGATCTTTGTAGAAGCAAGGATCAAATATTGGTGAGTCCTAATAGCATTCGATGATATAGACATCATTTCCTTATGTTCTTTCATTTTATGTTTTGAACTATTGTATGGGCTGTGTCACAAAGATATTCATGTTGAAGATGTTTGAGACAAAGGGTATTAGACTTCCGCTTCGTTTTATAAAGACTTTGATTATGTTGAAAATGTTTTAAATTTCTGCTAAATTCTATTATCTTATGTTATGAAAGCTAAGTGGCTTGTATGAGGGCCTCTCGGGGTCTTATACGCCATGTCACATCTAGGGGGTACCTCTAGGTCGTGACACTGATATATTTGCACTCATTTGAGACCTATTTAGCTCAACAATTAGTTTCCTCAATGCCTAATTGTGTCCTATTCTAATGATATTTTGATGATTTGCAGCTATGAAGGCTAAAGGAAAAGGCAAGGATGAATAAATGAAAGAATGACCAAAAATATAAAAGAAGTGTAAACTATACACTGTTGATCGTCAAACAAGAAAGGCAGATCGCCTAATGGGTATGACCTCTCCAAAATTGAAAGTGCACAACACTTGCATTAATTGAGACAAGTCGGCGAACTCCAAAAGGAAAGGTGACATGCCGAAAGAGAAGGGAAAACTTGTTGACCATCGCCGAAAGAGAAA
Organism: Solanum tuberosum; assembly: GCF_000226075.1. Taxonomy (NCBI): domain Eukaryota; kingdom Viridiplantae; phylum Streptophyta; class Magnoliopsida; order Solanales; family Solanaceae; genus Solanum; species Solanum tuberosum. The sequence goes on along the minus strand of NW_006239259.1, from coordinate 241,493 downwards.
GTGCAAGGAGAAAAATTAAAGGCTTGAAAAGCGAACTAAGGTGATACTTAGTGATACGCCGAATGTGAAAGGCAGACTAAAATGAGCTCGCCAGCAGAGGTTCAAACACCTGAAGCCTAAAGTAAGAAAAAGGCGACTTGGAGAGCAATCGATGATCCACCCATTGTGATCGGTGAGCCAGACTAAAGTCACCCAATTAGTAGTGTATTGAGTTTTGGCAAAATTTTGGAAAACCATAAATAGCCCAAACGAGAGAGAGAAAGATTTCACATAAGTGAGGAAAAGGGGAAAGACTGAGAGAAAGTTCAGAATATTTTAGAGAGAGAAACACTTTACCTTGCGAAGAACACTTTCTAGTTTTTGGGGTTTTTCAACTTTGTTCTTTAAATTGATAAATTGAAGTTGAATCCAAAGTGGGTTTTCTTGTAATTGATTAATCTCATGTTACCCATGGCTGCTTTCATGAAAAGTATAATTTCTTTGCTTTTTATGATGGCTGGCTAAAACCCCAAGATCTAGGGTGCAATTATGGGGTTGAGTGTTGATTTGATGTAGTGGGTATCATGTTGTGGTCTGTTTTGTTATTGTTCATACATGAATTTGGGCTAATTAGCATGGGGTTAATTTATGGGTTAATGTTGCAAACTTAATTTCTACTTCTGATCTCCTGTCGATACTTGAAAGATATTAGTTGGAGTGGACAGTTAGTCTGATACTAGCAATTTAGATTTGATGTATATAACTTGCTTGAAAATAGAGGTTATGGGTTGGATCTATTTACCCCATTTCTACACCGAAAGAGAGAATAGAGTAAGGTATTGGGTTATTTAGTGTAGCATATAGATGAGACCAAAAGAAGATTTTATATATATGCAAAGATTCTATGAGATCGAAAGAACATTAGTGTTATTGAAGATGACCCAAACTATTCATGAATGTTCATCCCTATAGAGCAACACAACTACCCCTATGTGGCATTGATTTCCAATCCCCGCACCCCTAGATTGCTTGTTACTTCTTGAGTTTTTCAAATTTTTTGTTTAATTGTGACAAGTGATAACCAAATCCTTTTATTAAATTAGTGGAATCATCCACCCAATTATTTTTACTACTACAAATAAATGAATTTACCATTCAAATTTCTTGATAGAATTTTCTACGATATACCATTCTCTATGGAATTCAACTCGACTCTTAGTTGGGTATTTTTTATTGACGACGATTGTTGTCTCTTTTAATTAATTTTGAACAGTGCATTTGAGCGTTATCAGGACTAACAAAGCAAAATAATATATAATTATTCTTATATATTAGGGCAAAATATTAAATGAGGCTAATATACCTAAAACAAAAGTGTAAGTATAGCAAACTCGGAGGTGTTGGAAAGAGGACTCAAAGACCTTCGATTTGATATATCACGGGCCACCTAACTCTTTATGTGCTTAAAGTTATGATCCTTTGAAGTTGAACCAAAACTAAAAACCGAAGTTTAACTTGTTTGGCTTTTCGAAGTGTGAGATGTTACAAAGTCTATCTTCACATGTAACTTTATTGAGCTCTGGCTCGCCTGAAAAATATATGTGAGAGTGCATGATAAACGTGAAACAAATTATAAGTTCAAAAATGGAGCTTCAATCTAATGACTGCCATTAGATTGTCACTATGTTGTGTGTCATTTAGGTCTAAAGGGTTTCAATTAGCTTGAGCTCATTGATTTAAAATTTCTTCAATACCATCGATATCTTCTTCTTGTTGCTGGTTAGGTAGTTCTTCCTCGAAAGAATCCTTTTGATCCTTTCTTATGTTGATTTCATTGCGTTCTATGAAATATCTCATTTTTCAACTCCGTGTAAATCCACTTTATTTTATTTTTTATAAATGATTAGAGATAAAAAAAAATGTGGAATATAATAAATGTGCTCAATGAAAATATAATGTAAATGGGCATAAGTGTTGCTAAATTATCGAATAAACGGTTTGGGAACGTATTAAAGTTTTATAATTAACGGCTTATAAACTAGTGAGCAAGTCAAGAAATTCAAAAAATTACTAAAGTTTAAAAGAGGTTAAGGTGTAAACTGTAAAGCCATATCAGTTGCTTCGTCTCTTCGACTCTTCTTGCTGACCACTGCTCAGTTGCTTCTCAGATCTCAAGTTTATTTGATTAATCCTTCTCTCTCGTTGGTAGGTACTGAGTATAGTCTCCATCTCTCTTTTCGTTTATCAATTTATCTTCCTTTTTAATGTGTTTCTTTTTGGCTTTTTCTCCTTTTTTTACTTAGTTTTTTTTTTTTTGATTTCTCCATTTGAATAATAATGTGTATGCAATTTAGGTATGTGAGTGTAGTGTACTACATATGTTATCTTAGTCAAATTATTTCATTTTAGTCCCTTTTTTGGTCGATTGTGCAGGGCCTGTGTTTTCTGAGTGTGGAATCTATTTTAGTATGCAAGTATTGACTCAAATGCTTATCTCAAACTTCATAAATTGAGAAATTTTTAGCTTATGTTTTGATGGGTTGCTATTTTTTTAAGATAATTTGCTCTCTTTTTAATTGTTGTTGTATTATGTTGTTGATTTTCATGTTGTTTGTGACTTCTTTTTTTTTGATAATATTTTGAATTTATTTTTTATAGCACAGTTACTCAAAATCAAACTCACAGCATGGCTGAAGACAAACAAACGATAAGGTGACGGGTGAAAGTGAGGAATCAAATACCTAAAGTCAATCTAAAACAATGGCGTCAACTATTGATACAGAATGGAAAAAAAGATATGTTGTGTGGGATCATTTTACATAAATTGTTACTTCTGAAGGTACAAGCATAATGTGACCATTTCTCTCATAAGTATTCTGTTAAGACAAGAAATGGTATGTCTTTCTAGTATTTGATAAAAAAAAAAAGTCAAATATAGCCTTTAAAGCTATTCCAGGGAATAGTCAAGGTGAAGTAATTGTTGTTTCTTGAAAATTTAATCAAGAAGAGTGTAGAGAAGTTTTATATCATATGATAATATAGTTGATGGGCATCCTTTTAGCTTTGTTGAGAAAAAAGGTTTAAGAGTTTATGAAAGTGGTGCAACCTCATTTTTGGATCCCTTCGTGTAGTAGTGTGACTAGGGATTGTTTTAGTCTTTTTAACGAAGAAAAACAAAATTAAGGAAGTAATTTATGGAAACAAAACAAAGAATCTATATTCTCACCGACACTTGTACTTCTATACAACAAATTAATTACATGTGTATCACTGGCCATTGGATTGACAGTGAATAGAATATGCATAAGAAAATACTTTATTTGTAGGTGCTTACATAAGTGAAGGATAAATCAAATCTTCACTGTCACAATTGACAATGTCAGCTCAATCGATGTGATTGTAAAAGAATTTTCTAAGCAATTGGCTAAGATGGAAACTGATTTGATGAACGGTAATTACATTTGGTAATCACATTTGATGTGAGGCAAAAATACTTATTTTTAATCATTATTTGCTCACATTTAGTATTTATATTTGTCCTTTTTGAGCATGAAATTTATGAATTGTGCTTAATAATATATTTTATTTGTAGGATGAAATTGGTGGAAAAGTAAAGAAGTTTGGAGCTAAACCGAATTAAAAATGGAAGATTTAAGAAAGAAATCAAGCAGACAACTTAATGGATTAAACTGAATATAATAATATATATAAGAATTGCATGCTCCTACGAACTGCAAAGGAATTTACTGCCACGTGGCAGCAAGGGAAGAGAAGAGTACAAATTGAAGTCCGCTACCGCGAACAAGTTTTACACGGAATCAAATTTCTTTAGGTTTTGCGTTCCTAATCTGCTTTGGACTAAATTATATTTATTCAGGATTTTCTATATCTATAAATAGTTCATACGAATAATTATTAGGAGAGAAGGATACAATGTAGAAAATAACTTTTGATTTAGGGTTTCATCTTTTCTTCTCTTTTATTTATGTTACATCTTTTTTTTAAATGATTCGTTGTATAATTGCTCTATGTCTATGTGGAGTTAAACTTCTCGTTCTTGGATTATATTTACTTAGAAAATGATTGTTTAGTGATTTTGATTCAGCATAATTGTTTTGTCATATTAGTTGTTCTTATATTCTTGTGATTACTATTTTGATGCTTGATCACCATTAGAATAAATTTATTGTCTTCTTTTGAACTCGGAAGAGGAATAGGGGGATAGAACGTGGAATATAAAGAGCATGATCTTTTCTTGCATGTCACTTGAATTGATTTGTGTCTAGGATAGGGATATACCTAGGTACCTTGCTTGACTCAAATACGGGAAGACAACTTAATGCTCCATAGTTGGTTCAGTCTATCCCCGCTCAACGATGTAGTTAGGTTGGTAATTGTGGTAGACGGTTAAAGGTCGGGAAATCATGACTATATTATCAACCCCATGAAAAAGCAATTAGATAATCAAATAAGTTGATGAAATTGATTCTAAACATGATTGTTAGTTAAATCATGATCCTAGATTGATTCATTCATTGATTGTGTAAACATCTATCTTTTCTTAGTTAATTGCTCTTTAGTTATTTTATCTTTATTTTTAGTTTAATTAATATATATTCATCTTTTGAAATCCTCCCTTGTATAAATAATTAGAATTAGTATAATTTAGTAAATGGTTAATTGACAAGTCCTTTTGGTTCGATAATCCGGTTCTTTTAAGAGTCACTATATACTTGCGCGACCGCATACACTTGCGTGTGAAATTGAGAGAAACAACATTCAAGTGAGGTGTATGGCGCACATTGTGAATCTTATCGTTCAGGATAATTTAAAAGAAAATTATTGTTTTATTTAACGTGTTAGACATGTCGTGCAATATGTTAGGAAGTCGCCTGCAAGGTTTAAAAGGTTTCAAGAAAGTTGTGATGATGAACAACTTAATTGCAAAAATCTTTATGCTCTACCTAATGTTAAGTAGAGCTGTTGAATTTGAGAAAACATTTTCAAATTATTCTTCTCGCAAAATTGGCCTGAGATATGACTTTGAGAATTCTTTTGTTAAAGTTGGAATAAATGCAGGTGAACTAGTGAGAAGCGATCGGGTGCACGTGAAAAGAATTATCAAATTTCTTAAAATTGGTTTTCTCCTTACTTTGAAAATATATGGATTAGTTTATGTGACAACAAATATTCATTTTCTTGAAATTTGTGCGATCGTTCTTTATTTGAATCAATTGATTTTTGTTGACACTGAATTTTGGACTGACATTTTTAAAGTAAATACTTTAAAGTTTTATTTTTTAAATAGTTCAAAATATATTTTCTCCAACTTTATACAATTATTGATAATTATCCTTATTTTTTAAAATGTTATGATTTTTATTAGTTTATTTTGAATTTTGATTGATTTTAATTATTAATATTTTTTCACAGTGCGTAGAATATGAAATATTGTTTAATTTTTCTAAACCATCATTTTTCATTAAATTATATTTTTATATGCTATTAATTATACTTATTTGAGCACAATCTATTAATTCATTAAATGCAACTAATGAATTACATATATAAATATTTAATTATCATATTGTTTTTAGCACAATTTTAATAGTCAATAATTTTGATTGCTTTTATAATGCTTTACTTAATCATGAAGTAAAGAAGTGATGAATATTTTTAGGTTTTGTGGGGGGATAAGGGGGGGGGATGAGGAATTTCTAAAAGGGAGAGTCCTGAAAAAAGTTTTCCCCTCCATGTCTAGATCTCAACTCCACCATTGTTCTGCGAAACAACTCAACCACCACTCGTCTTCTCTCCTTACTGCTGGAGAAGACAACAAACAAGACACCACCAAACCACCAGAAAGCCTCCACCACCAACCACACTCTAGATTTCTCCCTCACCACAACCTCTCACTGATAGAAGCACTCATAGGTGAGCTCCAAGTTTCGACAAAACACAATGGCCAAATGATCTCAAAGCTCCTACCAGACCCAAAACCACTTCCTTACCCTCCTTTCTACCTTCTCACGTTGCTATCAGTGAGGAGCTCCACCCTCCGATGAACCGGAGCACCAAACAACAACCAATAGTAGCTCTGCCTACAACCACACCGCCTGAAACGAAAACCCCACTCCATCCTCTTTGCCACTCCATCGAACTGCAAACGAACCACCAGATCTTACCACCAAAACCCCATCCCATCCTCTTCACCACTCCGGTGAACACAAAGGAATCTCCAGATCTCACAACCAAAACCCTCATCCATCTTCTTCACCACTCCAGTGAACACAAACAAACCCCAGATCTCACAACCAAAACTCCCACTCCGTCCTCTTTGCCACTCAAGTGGATGACAAACGAACCCCCAGATCTCACCACCAAAACCCTAGTCCATCATTTTCGCCACTTCAGTGAATGACAAACGAACCACCAGATCTCACCACAAAAACTTCACTGCTCCACTTCATTGTTGCTCAGAACTGTGACCAGCAAGCTCATGCTTAAGCTAGCGCAACCAACAAACAACCCACTTACCCACTCCCCTTTTATGTTTTTTTTTTCATTTTCAGGTTTTTTGGTCAACACCAACTAATAACAATGAATCAAATCTTCATCAACCCTTCATTTATGGTGAGATTTGTTACTGTGGCATCATCTGTTTTGGTTTCAAGTCTATTTTGATCTTCCCTGTGTTTCTTTTACTTTTTATTTGTGAGAATGTCTTTTGTTAGTTGACTGATTCAAATGTTTAGTGCTATTAGTGGAAGTACTTTCAGGAGTCTTTTATGTTTCTAGTTAACTAGCTCTAGGAGTCCTAATTAGTTGATGTTAGTCAGTTAGCAGGTAATGGGTTAGTGTTAAACTAGTGCCCTATTTTTTTCTCTCGATTTGTTTGTTTCCAAGTTCTATTTAAAGACTTGTATCGTTGTTTCCGAAGAGCAATAGAAAAGATCAGTTTCTCTGTATTAACATCTTATTCGAGTAGTTATTCATCTCTTTTGCCAACATCTTTGGCTGTGTTGTTTAATTATAGTGAGGTTGTTGTTATTTTTGTATAGCTTTAATCTACTCTTTAGATCTGGATAGAAAAGTTAAAACTCAACAAGTTATATTCTTCTTTTGTTAAGTTTGATTTAGTATTATTACATTTTTTTTAGTGTTGATAATTTTAGTTTAGATGGTTGTTTTAGTTTTGGTTGTTCTCTAGTGATGGTCTGTTCATTAAATAATGATTTATTATTATGGTTAGTTTTGGTTAATTTTGATGGCAGTTCATGATTTTTTCCCACCTTCGTTAACCTACTATGTTTGATTATTAATTTTCCATTGTTAGTGATTGTTGTTAAAAACTATTTTTCATCAATTCTTTACTTCTCTATTTGACTTTAAGTATTAAATAATAAATTTACTTTTAGTGATTATTATTAAGAACTATTTTACATTAATTCTTTACTTCTAAGTTTACCTTTACATATTAGATAATAAATTTACTTTGGTTATCATTACATTGTTATTGTTCTTAGGTAATTCATATTTCAAATAACTTTGTCTTTTACACTTAGTAGTTAACTCTATTTAAGTTGGTGTTTAAGAAGATCTGGATAATCTCGAACAAATTGAAAAGAGTATTAGTACTTTTGTTATGGTTATTGTGTATTGTTGTTACAAATGAGTTATATTTGTTGTATATTATTGTTCTCTACCAATTTAGCTAGCACGGGAAAAGATCCTAATGTAGTTGACGTGCAGTACAATTGTACCTAAAAGGTGACTTTTACATGGTAAGATTTTAAAAAAAAAAATACTTATGATGCACAACAATCTTTCTCCAGAAAATATGGAAAATGAATGATCCTAATCCTTCTCAATAGTTTGTTTTTTTCATTTTACTTAACAAATATTCTCTCACTCTTCAATTTTCTACATAATGGATGACCGCAAAGAGGTAAAGAAAACAAAAAGAAAAATCTTGGCTCATTTTTCTTGTTTGTCCCGTCTTTTTTCTTGCTTATTTTATTTTCTTGAGAATTCAAAGTTGGGTAACAGTTTCTTGGGTCTTCCTGAAGTTCATCATATGATTTTTACTTCTATATTTTGCATTTTACATGAAACAAGACTATCCAATTTCCCTTTTGCATAGTTTTAAGTTTAACTAGATATTATTATTTTTTACTAGTGAGTTGAGGGTGGGGTTTTGAATTGTCTTTTTTCATTATTTTTAGATATCCTTTTAGGAGTATTAAGCATATGAATATGTAGTTTGAGCTTCTTCTTCTACTCCTTAGGGTTCTGAATTGTCTTTTTTCATTATTTTTAGATATCCTTTTAGGAGTATTAAGTATATGAATATGTAGTTTGAGCTCCTCCTCACCCCCCTCCTCCCCCCTCCTCCTCCTCCTCCTCTGCTCCTACTTCTTCTCCTTCTTCTCCTTCTTCTCTTTCTTCTCCTTCTTCTCCTTCTTCTCCTTCTTCTTCTTCTTATATAAAAATGAAATGAATTCTGATTTTTGATTAAACAAAGAGAGGAATAAAGTACAAGGAGAATGATATACAGGGTTCATGGTATATATAACTGTAATTTCCTCGGTAACTTAGAAGATAAGTCAAGAATGACAATATAGTGACTTTATGTTAGATAAATATTTTGGTGAATAAACTGAGGATGGCACTAAAGATTATAACATCCCACTTTGGTGGAAAATGCCCAAAGTTAGATTTACAATTCAAGCTTAAATGACTTGTGATATATTAGTTGTTCCATTTTCAAATGTCGCATCCGAATCTATATTTAGTATGTAACTTATTAGTGTTGAAGAAGATCTGGATAATCTCGAGCAAATTGAAAAAGTATTAGTGCTTTTATTATATTTATTGTATAATGTTTTTGCAAATAATTTGTATTTGTTGTATATTTTGGTTCTCTTCAAATTTAGCTAGCACGGTAAAAGAGTCTATCGTAGTTGAGGTGTAGTACAGTTGTACCTGGAAGGTGACTTTGACAAGTTTAGTTTTTAAAAAATTAGACCATTGGATAACCGAGAAGTTCCTGGGTTATGCAAAAAGTTTGTTGAAGAAATGTAGGAACAATTTAATGGCCAGAAAATGATGCAAATGTCAAAAGGAGCGTCCTGTTAGCAGTGCTATACTAGATTGGCACCCTAACTGGAACCTATACAGCTACTCCTTATCAGTTGCTATATTTTTTCACCTTGAGGCTGAGAGGTTCACTCCTTCCACTCTCAACCGCCTTTGCTTATCTTACTAGTAGCTCTATCTATTGGTACTAGCCAAGGAACTCCGTCTTTGTGAGCTGCTTACTTTATTTGAACCCTCTACCGACAGATGCGCGAATTGCACTGGTCATTGTGCGGAATGCCCTCTAAGCCAGTCAGTCAATGGAGGGACCGGGGCGCTAGGTATTTTCTTTCTTATGGCCGTAAGTGATGCTGAAGATTTCTAAGCTTTTAGATTACCATGGTCTAGATTATCAACAGGGAATAACAATGGTATGACTCTAACTTATATAACACATGAATTGATAGAGGCTAATACATATAGTGGTTAAGCTAGATATATCTCACATTGAGAAGGATGGGAAACACACTTAGATAGATCATACTGTTCTTGCTGACGAATTTTGAACTAAACCTTTATAAAGGGTAGTTAATAGATACGAACCAAAGAAGTAATTGACAAAAGTTTATAAGGTAACTTAAATTTAAAATTGTTAGTGAATTGATACAATTCAACATTCAGAGAAATGATTAAAATACAATCTTGAAGCTAAGTGGAAGAAGTCGCAACATCCTTTTATTTGTTTCGTTATTATTTTATCTTCCTTTTCTATTATGATCAACATTATTTTTGTTTGTTTTGCTACTTGAATCTTTTTTTACCGAAAGATTCATATTTGAATCTTCTTTAGTTGATAGATTCCAATTAAATTCAACTTCAACTAGTGAGATCTTGTTAATACACTGTAGAGTGGAAGAAAACATGATGACATAATCAAAATAAGATTAAAAATTTATTTTATTTGTACAACACATACTAACAAAAATTAAACAAGAAGAAAACTATTATCCGACGATACTAGAAATTTGTTGAAAATATATGATATTATAAAGTAGGATAGACATAAGGGTTATATGAATTACCTTATAGAGGCATCGATGGAATGAAATTTTATGCTTCTCACTATTCCTTGCATGATATGATAATTTCCATCATTTTCATATCTTGTAAAATGATTTGAACCATAATGACTATATTTTCATTTAAAATATGATTTGTATTATTCGCAAGGCTATCTTCACATATATCACACAATATCAACCAAGTTACATGTGAACATAGTCTTCCGGATAATACTGATCATATTTTAAATGTCAATATTGTCAATTATGGATCAAATTTATTGACAAAATATGAAAATGATAGAAATTATACGTATCACGTAAGGAATATCGAGAAGAATAAATTTTTTTCTATAGATAACCTCTATAAGACAATTCATATAAACATTATATACGTCTTACTTTAGAATATCAGATATTTTTAACAAGTTTCTAGTATTGTTCAACAATAGTTTGCATCTTCTTTAACTCTTGGTTATTTGTATATTTGAAAAATAAAAGAAATTGTTAAACTTATTTTTTTAAATCTCGTCATGTTTACTTGCATTCCAAAGTGTACTAATAGGCTCTCACTAGTTGACGCTGAATTTGATTGAAGTCTTTCAACTATAAAAGATCTAAATATGAACCATTCGGCAAAAGAACACTCAAGAATCAAAACAAATAAAAAGAATGTTAGTTTTGAGAGAAAAAAAAAGAGTAAACAATAACGACAAAAAAACAAAAGGGTGTTGCAACCACTTCAACCTATCTTCAAGATTGCACTTTAATCATTTATCTGAATGTTGAATTGTATCAATTCATTTACCATTTTAGATTTAAGTTGTCTTATGAACTTCATCTATTACTTATTTGGTTCGCCTTTGTTAATTACCTTTTATAAAGGTTTATTTTAAAATTCGTAAACTGTAATGACCCTCGAGTTCATTTTTGTGTGATTTTATTGTTTTGCCCCTTCTCGTAGCTTTTGTATGGTGCTTAGTTGGGTGACATTTTTCCGAGGTGGTCAGGTGAGTTTTGAGTAGTTTTTGCCATTTGGGAGGCTTAATATTTGAAAGAGTTGACTTCAGTCAACATCAGGATATTTTGATGTTGGAAGGGTAATTTTTCTCTAGTCTGATGATCGGTTTGGGTGTAGAGGCTTTCATTTGACATTTGTCTAATTAGGTGTTTTAACTTTTGAGTTTTGCCCAAAGTTTGACCTTGATCAACTCTCTTCATAAACAGACTTGAATGGAATTATGTCAGCATGGATAGCTCTGGAATGCCGAATTTGGCCTAGAACGACCTTTGGTTCAGTTTTCGATGTGATCATGATGACCTTGTGGCGCTTAGAGTTTTGTTTGGCATTTCTTTAAAACTGTAGTCTTTGGTTAAAATTTTGCCAAATTCTGCATTCGTGTGGGTGTTGCTGCATTCGCGAAGGCTAACCCCCTTCACGTTCATTGTACCTTGGATGCATTCACGAAGGGTTGACTTGTCTAGCCTCTGTGTTCGCAAGCCTCGTGCCGTTTTACAGAGGGTCAGCTCAGCTGACCTACATGATCGCATGTGGTGTCCACTTTCGTGAAGGCCAGTTAACTAACAATTGGTGTTTTAAAAGACCCATTTTTCAGTTTGCATGTATCATTTCTAACTTGGTGTATGGGTGATTTAGAGAGATTGTTTTGAAGGATTTGAGTGTTTCTTTGTGGAATTGATCGGGCAGTTACATGGGCATAACCCCCACTGATAAATTATCTGTTTTCCTTGTTTTTCTCCACAAATTCATCCTTAATTCTCCATTTTTTATTCCTTTTGAGCTAAATTAATGGGGGTACTATTTTGGCTCGATAGTAGCTCGGATTGTGCCCATTTTCGGGGCACAACTTACTTGAGAAATTGGCGACCTCATGACGGAGTAGATTTTGTTACTCTGTGCGCGGGTCCCATATTTGCATTTTTTGGGTCTCTTTCCATTTCTGATTTTCTTTCTTGATTTGGGTATTGTTGTGTTTGTTTTTGTGTTCCTTTATTATTGATAGCTTTACATCACTCGAAAGCCCTTTGAAAGGAAAAAGCACCCGAGTTGTAGTTCATGTGTGTTTTGACCTCGAAGTAGGTTACAATTTCTCTTTCCTTAGACTTGGCTCATTTAGATTAATTGTATTTTGAGCAGTATTGTTTGTTTAGGTTGGAATTTAAGATTAATTTAGGGTTTTTTATAGTTAGTTGATTTATAGCCATTATTGGGTTGGTTAGTGTAGTTTTAGTCGAAAAATCTTAGTTTCGATTGATCCTTATGGTTGAAATCTTGGCTTATTAATCTTGTTTGTCTTTGCTCTTTTTCTTGTTGATTTTACTTTTCGAGAATTCAAAACTGGGAAACAGTTTTTAGGGTCTTCTTGAAGTTCATCATATGATCTTTTCTTCTATATTTTAAATTTTACATGAAACAAGACTATCCAGCATCCCTTTTGCATAGTATTAATTAAGTTTAACGGGATTTTTTTACTAGTGTGTTGAGGCTGGGGTTCGAATTTTTTTTCTCTATTTTTTTGGATATTCTTTTAGGAGTATTAAGTAAATGAAATTTTGTTTGATTTTTATTAAACATGTCACGACCCGAGCCTACACCCTGGGCGGGACTGGCACTCGAGAACCATTGTCGGCCCCAAGCGAACCCTTGGCCTGGCTTACTTACTCAATGGAAGACTTAACTCATGAAGAAAAATACTTTTAAAATAAATTGAACTGCTCAATAAACACTTTGAATGTATCAAGATAACATTCACTGGCCAAAAGTGGCAACTCAAGTCTCAACCATTAAAACAGGAAATAGGAACTCAATAACTAACATCTGACTATCAATGAAGCCTCTAAAACAACTGAGATGGATGTAGGGACAAACCTCACGACATCCTAATGAACTAATAAAATAATTGAAAGCAATAAAAGGAGTCCTCCGGAATGCAATGAGGCTTACCAACTGACTTTGGAGTGCTCACTGGATCAATGATGCGCTGGATGCCAATCCTAGTTACATGTTTCTCCATCATAATAAGATGCAGGCCAATAGGCATCAGTACATTCAATGTACAAGTATGCGAGTTGGAATGCTAAACACAACATAGGCTTGAAAGGAATCTGAAGAACTTACCTGGCTCAACTCAACTCAACATAACTGAACTCATTTCAATATAAAGCAGTTTAAAACAAGTGCAATATAAAGAAAAGTTGTTTAAAATATGATGTCAACTCTGTGTGTATGCAAACATACGTATAACTGTGAAATGTATGTAAATATACAAATAAACTGTGTATTTAAGAATACAATTATTTCTGTGGGAGTTTCTCTAACTGACAACTATCATGTAAGAGCTATTGTGATGATACAGCGTTTTGTCTCACGCTGCCAGGGCCGTCCTATACCTTGCCGAGGGTATAGAACCTAAACTACTAAGTGGATCCACTAGTCTATGCTAAAAAGCACTAAAGGAATCATCTAAAAAGTATGACCTTTTTCTACCCATGATGGCTACATGGTTTATGGGGGCTGTGAGTTGTCTGAACTCTTCCCCATATCGGTGCTCAATACTACTCTCAAAAATATAATATTAGCTCTTATGTTTAAAAACATACTTCTTTCTGTGATTTGAGATTAGTGCTGAAAAACATAGCTCAAAGGCTATCTTGGAAATCAAAGTTTCCTCTCTTGCGGGATTTACAAAGCGATTACTCTTTTTTGAAAACTACCCGGGAGGCTCTTTGGAAAATGAGGTTTCTTTCTTATTTAAATGTGAAAACATTTTAAACCCTTTGGGAATACATAGTCCCCATATACTTTTGAAGAAATGAACTTCAAACTTTACTCTTTAATCTTTACTCAACTTGAACTTTAAGTCTTAAACAAAGTTAAAACATTTGGAAAACACTTTTTGAAAACTTTAAAGAACTTCTCTTGACTTGCTTCTTAACTTCTAACTTGACACTTAACTTTACTTGAATTGAATTATGGATATAAGGATTGTGATTTGTGATAGGAAAGATCTGATGATCTTAAGGAATGATTTTAGATAGCTAAACATGAGAAAAGATCAAGAAATCATTGTTTAAGGGTAGGTCCGCGACGCGGAGAAGTATTTAAATTTTTTGTTCGAAAACAACTTTTGAGGCAGAACGGTCCGTGACCGCTCCACTCCGCAAAATGATTTTTCCCAAATCTGGGGAGCAGGTCCGCGACGCGGAGGCACTGCCCAGATTTGCCCGACGAAAATTCTTCTTCGTTTTCCAGCTCTAAACTCCATTGGTTCTTTCCCCAAAAATTTAGAATCATCTATACCCTCAAATAACATCAGATTCTACTCGAAAACACAACTAAAAACGTAAATCAATCTCAAGAAAACTCCAACAACACAATCCACAAGGATTCAAACGAACTTCATCAAGAATTCAAGGGATTTACTTTCAAATCAATATACTTCGCTGAAATTGAATCAAGTTGGGAACGTGGATGAACTAACCCAATACTATTTGATCTCACATACCTTGTAGGGATCACCCCCGACGAAATCCACAAGCTAAACTCGACGATCTTGACGAATCTTGCTTCTCTTCTTCTTTTCTCTTTTCTCCAAGCCCTAGCGTATTTTGGTAAATGAGTAAACTGATATAATTCTGATTAGACCCCAACTTAATTACCAAAAATGAAATAAAATAATAGAGCAAGGAAAAGACCAAACTACCCTTTCAGAATCCGGATTGGACTTTCCTTATTCCAACAGCCCAACTTCCAAAGGGCATAACTCACTCATACGAACTCGGAATCGCGCAAACTCAGCGGCGTTAGAAAGATCATTCCAAGAGCTTTACTACCATATTTGGAAGTACCTCTAAATCATCCTGTTCTAAAATCTATGGCTGTTTAAAATTGGCCAAAACTCAACTTATTCTAACTTCACAAAATTTCCAGATTTTCATTCTTTCCAAAAATGACTATTTCCAATTATTAGCTTCTTCCTAATTATTTCAAATTGTGAGATGTTACAAAACAAAGAGAGGAACAAAGTAGCAGGAGAATGATATACAAGGTTCATGGTATATATAACTGTAATTTCCTTGGTAAATTAACAGATAAGTCAAGAATGACTAATTAGTCACTTCATATCGTAATAATAAGATATTTAGGATATGTGTCTGAAGAGTATGCAACAATTTATTGAGTTATTGACAAAGGTGCTTCCATTAGACATTGAAAATGCGTCAATCGGTTGAAAATTAGAATCAATTACTGGTAGTTAGGTAAGGACCCAAGGTAAAGGACTTTTAGATTCACTCATGAAAGATCTAAAGCAATATAGAGCTGTCAGTGGAAGTGTAGATGCTAGAATACAATTAGATAAATATTTTGGTGAATAAACTTAGGATGGCACTAAAGAATTTAACATCCCACTTTGGGGGGAAATGCACAAAGTTAGATTTCCAATTCAAGCTTAGATAGATTGTGATGTATTAATTGTTCCAGTTTCAAGTGTTGCATCCGAATCTGTGTTTAGTAAGGGAGGACGCCTTCGCATCTTTTAGCGTGTCTTCAAGATTGGCTACGAAGTGAATAATTAAAGTAACTTATTAGTGTTGAAGAAGATCTGGATAATCTTGAGCAAATTGAAAAAAGTATTAGTACTTTTATTATATTTATTGTATATTGTTTTTGCAAATAATTTGTATTTATTGTATATTTTGGTTCTCTTAAAATTTTGCTAGCATAGAAAAAGATTCTAGCGTAGTTGACGTGCAGTACAGTTGTACCTAGAAGGTGACTTTGACAAGTTCAGTTTTTAAAATATTAGACAATTGGATAACCGAGAAGTTCCTGGGTTATGCAAAAAGCCTGCTGAAGAAATGTAGGAACATTTTAATGGCCACAAAATGACGAAAATGTCAAAAGGAGATGCTGAAGATTTCTAAGCTTTTAGACTACCTAAGTCTGAATTATCAACAAGGAATAACAATGGTATGACTCTAACTTATATAACACATGAATTAATAGAGGCTAATACATATAGTGGTTAAGCTAGATATATCTCACATTGAGAAGGATGGGAAACACACTTGGATAGATCATACTGTTCTTGCTGATGAATTTTGAACTAAACCTTTATAAAGGGTAGTTAATAGATATGAACCAAAGAAGTAATTGACAAAAGTTTATAAGGTAACTTAAATTTAAAATTGTTTGTGAATTGATACAATTCAACATTCAGAGAAATGATTAAAATGCAATCTTGAAGATAAGTGGAAGAAGTCGCAACATCCTTTTATTTGTTTCGTTATTATTTTATCTTCCTTTTCTATTATGACCAACATTATTTTTATTTGTTTCGATACTTGAATCTTTTTTTACCGAAAGATTCATAGTTGAATCTTCTTTAGTTAATAGATTACAAATAAATTCAACTTCAACTAGTGAGATCTTGTTAATACACTGTAGAGTGGAAGTAAACATGACGAGATAATCTAAATAAGATTAAAAATTTATTTTATTTGTACAATACATACTAACCAAAAGTAAACAAGAAGAAAACTATTATCAGACGATACTATAAAGTAGGATAGACAAGATTTATATGAATTACCTTATAGAGGCATTGATGGAATGAAATTTTATGCTTTGCACTATTCCTTGCATGATATAATAATTTCCATCATTTTCATATCTTGTCAAAAGATTTGAACCATAATAAACTAGATTTTCATTTAAAATATGATTTTTATTATTTGAAAGACTATCTTCACATATATAACACAATATCAACCAAGTTACATGTGAACATAGTCTTCTGGATAATTTTGATCATATATTAAATGACAATATTGTCAATTATCGCTCAAATTTTTGACAAGTTATGAAAATGATAGAAATTATTGTATCACCTAAGGAATATCGAGAAGAATAATTTTTGTTCCATCGATAACCTCTATAAGACAATTCATATAAACATTATGTCTATCTTACTTTAGAACATCAGATATTTTTAACAAGTTTCTAGTATTGTTCAACAATAGTTTGCATCTTCTTAACTGTTGGTTATTTGATATTTGAAAAATAAAAGAAATTGTTAAACTTATTTTTAAAATCTCATCATGTTTTCTTGCATTCCAAAGTGTACTAATAGTCTCTCACTAGTTGACGCTGAATTTGATTGAAATCTTTCAACTATAGAAGATCTAACTATGAATCATTCGGCAAAAGAACACTCAATTATAAATACAAATAGAAATAATGTTAATTTTGAGAAGAAAAAAAAGAGAGAAAACAATAACGACAAGAAAGAAAAGGGTGTTGCAACTTCTTCAACCTATCTTCAAGATTGCATTTTAATCATTTATCTGAATGTTGAATTGTATCAATTCATTTACAATTTTAAATTTAAGTCATCTTATGAACTTCGTCAATTACTTATTTGTTTCACCTTTGTTAATTACCTTTTATAAAGGTTTATTTCAAAATTCGTAAATTGTAATGACCGTCGAGTTCATTTTTGTGTGATTTTATTGGTTCGCCCCTTCTCGTAGCTTTTGTATGGTACTGAGTTGGGTGACATTTTTCCGAGGTGGTCAGGTGAGTTTTGACTATTTTTTTCCATTTAGGAGGCTTAATATTTGAAAGAGTTGACTTCAGTCACCCTCAGGATATTTTAATGTCAGGTTGAAATTATGCCAGTTCTATCCACTCTGGAAGGGTAATATTTCTCTAGTTTGATGATCGGTTTGGGTGTAAAGGCTTTCATTTGGAATTTTTGTAATTAGGCGTTTTAGCTTTTGAGTTTTGCCCAAAGTTTAACCTTGGTCAACTTTCTTGGTAAGCACACTTGAATGGAATTGTGTTAGCGTGGTTAGCTCTGGAATCTCGAGTTTGGTTAAAATGACCTTTGTTTCAGTTTTCGATGTGATTGTGACGTTTGTTTGGCGTTTCTTTATAAGTGTAGTATTTGGTCAAAAATTCTACAAAATGACCTATGTTGGTTGTTTCATCGATTTTTTTGAGTTTGGAATGTTGTTTCCAACTAGATAGCATAGTTTGTTTGCATTGATGGTATTCCGAACGAATTTCGAGCCCCATACGGAGGAGTTTGGCTTCCTTGTGAAACTACTAATATAGTGTTTCTGGTGCCGCATTCATGGAGACTAAGTTCCTGGGCGTCTGCATTTGTGTGGGTCTCGCCGCATTCTCGAAGGGTAGCCCACTTTGCGTTCATTGTACCTTGGCTGCATTCACGAAGGGTTGACTGGCCTAGCCTCTGTGTTCGCAAGCCTCGTGCCGGTTTGCGGACGGTCAGCCTGGCTGACCTACATGATCTTATGTGCTCTCCACGTTCGCAAAGGCCAGTTAACAGGCAGTTGGTGTTTAAAGACCCATTTTCAGCTTGCATGTATCATTTCTAACTTGGTGTATGGGCGATTTAGAGAGATTCTTTTGAAGGATTTGAGTGTTTCTTGGTGGAATTGATCAGTTACATGGGCACAATCTGGGAGCTATAAATATTCTCTTTTCCTTGTTTATGTAACGACCCGTATCCGAAAACAGACCTCGATGCAGATTTCCAGAAGTTACACGTGCAACCCATGGTTGCAACCCACGGACCGTAGAGTGACCCACGGCCGTGCTGGTGGTCCGTGGTTCACATCAGCAACCCTCCCCAGACTCAGCCCAAAAAATTTCTCTAAGTGTTGACGCACAGCCGGACCCACGGACCGTAGGTCAGGTCACGAACCGTGGTCCATGTCCGTGGATCAGACCCTCAGTTTCCAGCCTCCAGTCACGATAAATGGTTGACCAGGATAGACCGTCAGTCGATCGACGATCCGTCAGTCCCATCTGTCGGTCACCCCGACAGCAGTTAAGTCAAGGGTCTTTTGGTGTTTTCCTTGTGCATTGGACCCCTAAACTACGTAATGTTTTGTTAGCTTTAGCCTAGAAACATAACTAGAGTTTACCTAAGTCAGATCATTCATCAAAACTTAGAAAATAAAGAGCGTAAAAGGATAAAGAGGTCAAGAACCCTAGTTCAAGTACGCAGCAAGGTTCCATCAGTTCCAGTTCTGAAATTGAAAGATCTCTCCGTGGAATTCGTCACCATGTATGTGGGATTTCACTAGTAGGTTCCTTTCACCCATTAGGTCTCTAGAATTTAGTCAGACTCTTGATTCCCTTCAGATTATCTAGACCTAGAGTTATTGAATGTTAGAAATTGTTGGGTTTTAGCCGTTAGAATGATCCAAATCATGTTATCTTGTTGTAGTATTGTTTTTCCCAGATTTATGCATAAACTCAGATCCCTAGCTATGTAGTTCTTTTAGTTCATGAATTACACATGCTAGGTCAGTTAATTCAGATATATATAAACATGCCTCAGATTTCGAATGCATTATTATCAGTATATTAATGGTGCGTTCTCAGTTTGCATGTTAGTATTTTGAGCTATCTAGTATTACACCATTTCATTCATAAAGTGTTAATTAGTTAATCAATTGGGAGAAGCTTAATACCGAGTGGAATAGGGTCAGTAACCTTCAAGTCTCAGACCTACGTGCCCCGTAGGTTGTAAGTCCCCTCTGTGGGAATCATTTTAGTGATCACGCCAACATGCCTCTACACCTCTGGCAAGGTATACAGTTATGTTATTATTCAGCTTTACTCTATCATGCATGCTCGATACCTTTCAAGTACTGATGCATACTCTGCGCTACATCTTCTAGTGATGTAGGTTCAGGTCTTCAGCAGTCAGATCACGCATAGATCGATTTCCAATCTTCAACTTAGCAGCATCAGTGGTGAGTTCTCATTGTTCGAGGACTAGTGACATGATTATATTTCTTGCTTTTAGCTTTAGTTTCAGTTTTTCTAGATATAGCTGGGGCATGTCCCAGTACTTCTAGTCAGTTTAGAGGCTTATTTTAGACATAGTTAGTTTCAACTTTAGTGTTAGAGTTTGACTTTTCATTTGAATTCAAACTCTCAGTTTCTTATACTCAGATTTAGTATATCGGTATTCCCCATTATTTCAGATTCTTATATGATTTGGCTTCCACACAGTAATTCTTTACTTTAGTTTACTTTTAGTATGCTTATGATATGCTAGCAGTGTTAGCTTGGGGTCACCCGTGATCCTAGGTCCCGTGTCTGCGTCCTGGGGTTAACCTCGGGGCGTGACAGTTTATCTCCGCAAATTCTTCCTTAATTCTCCAATGTTGATTCCTTTTGAGATAAATTAATGGGGGTACTATTTTGGCTCGATGGTAGCTCAGATTGCGCCCATTTTAAGGGCACAACTTCCTTGAGAAATTTGGGACCTCATGACAGAGTAGATGTTGTTACTCTTTGTACGGGTCCCATATTTGCATTTTTTGGATTTTCTTTCCATTTCTGGTTTCCTTTATTGATTTGGGTATTGTTGTGTTTGTTTTTGTGTTCTCGTGGCGTTATTGATAGCTTTACATCACTCAATGGCCCTTTGAAAGGAAAAAGCACCCGAGTTGTAGTTCATGTGCGTTTCGACCTCGTAGTAGGTTACAATTTCTCTTTCCTTAGACTTGGCTAATTTAGATTAATTGTATTTTGAGCATAATTGTATGTTTAGGCTGGAATTTACGATTAGTTTAGGATTTTTTATCGTTAGATGACTTATGGTCATTATTGGTTGCTTTGTGTAGTTTTAGCCGAAAAACCTTAGTTTAGGTTGATCCTTATGGTTGAAATCTTGGCTTATTTTTCTTGTTTGTCTTTGTTTTTTTCCTGCTGATTTTACTTTTTGAGAATTCAAAATTGGGAAACAGTTTTTTGGGTCTTGTTGAAGTTCATTCTATGATTTTTTTTTCTTCTATATTTTAAATTTTACATCAAACAAGACTTTCCAGTATCGCTTTTGCATAGTTTAAGTTTAGCGGGATTTTTTTTAATAGTGGGTTGAGGCTGGGGTTTGGATTTTTTTTTCTCTCATTTTTTGGATATCCTTTTAGGAGTATTAAGTAAATGAAATGTATTTTGGTTTTGATTAAACAAAGAGAGGAACAAATTAGAAGGAGAATGATAAATAAGGTTCATGGTAAATATAATTGTAATTTCCTTTGTAAGTTAACAGATAATTCAAGAATGACTAATTAGTCACTTTATATTGTAATAATAGGATATTTAGGATATGTACCCAAAGAGTATGCAACAATTTATTGAGTTATTGACAAAGAAGCTTCCACTAGACATTGAAAATGTGTCAATCAGTTGAAAAATAGAATCAATTACTCGTAGTTAGGTAAATACCCAAGGTAAAGGACATTTAGATTCACTCATGAGAGATCTAAAGTATTATAAAGCTGTCAATGGAGGTGTGGATGCTAGAATAGAATTAGATAAAAAAAATTGGTGAAGAATTTGAGGATGACACTAAAGAATTTAACATCCTACTTTGGTGGAAACTTCACGTAGCTAGATTTCCAATTCAAGCTTAGATAGCTTGTGATGCATTAGTTGTTCCAGCTTCAAGTGTCGCATCCGAATCTGCGTTTATTAAGGGAGGATTTCTTCTTGATTCATTTAGGAGTACATTGTTCCTAAATTGGTGCATGTTTAAGCGTGTCTTCAAGATTGGCTACAAAGTGAATAATTATAACAACTTGTTAGTGTTGAAGAAAATCAAGATAATCTCGAGAAAATTGAAAAAAGGTATGAGTACTTTTATTATATTTATTGTATATTATTGTTGCAAATGATTTATATTTGTTCTATATTGTTGTTCTCTTCAGATTATCTACCACGAGAAAAGATCTTACCAAATTGACGTGTAGTACAATTCCACCTAGAAGGTGACTTTTAGAATGTTAGTTTTTTTTAAAATAGACTATTGGAAACCCGAGAAGCTCTTGGGTTCATGCAAAAAGTTTCTTGAAGAAATGTAGGAACAATTTAATGGCCACAAAATGACGCAAATGTTAAAAGGAAATGTTGTAGATTTCTAAGCTTTTAGAGTTACAATGGTCTGGATTATCAACATGGAATAACAATGGTATGACTCTAACATATATAACACATGAACTGATAGAGGCTAATACATATAGTAGTTAAGCTAGATATATCTCACATAAAGAAGTATGGGAAACACATTTGGACAGATCATACTTTTCTTGCTGATAAATTTTGAAATAAACCTTTATAAAGGGTATTTAATAAA
Source organism: Solanum tuberosum (assembly GCF_000226075.1). Classification (NCBI taxonomy): domain Eukaryota; kingdom Viridiplantae; phylum Streptophyta; class Magnoliopsida; order Solanales; family Solanaceae; genus Solanum; species Solanum tuberosum. The sequence continues at coordinate 219,172 of NW_006239259.1, read as the reverse complement.
GACGAATCAAAGAAGTAATTGAAATTTTTTTATAAGGTGACTTTAATTTAAAATTGTTAGTGAATTGATACAATTCAACATTCAGAGATATGATTAAAATGCAATCTTGAAGCTAAGTGGAAGAAGTCGCAACATCCTTTTATTTGTTTCGATGTTATTTTATCTTCATTTTCTATTACGACCAACATTCTTTTTTTTTGTTTTGATACTAGAATCTTTTTACCGAAAGATTCATATTTGAATCTTCTTTAGTTGATAGATTTCAACTAAATTCAGCTTCTACTAGTAAGAGCCTGTTAATACATTGTAGAGTGGAAGGAAACATGACGAGTTAATCAAAATAAGATTAACAATTTTATTTCATTTGTAAAATACATACTAACCAAAAGTAAACAACAAGCAAACTATTATTGAACGATACTAGAAATTTGTTGAAAATATATGATATTATAAAGTTGGATAGACATAAGGTTTATATGAATTACGTTATAGAGGTCATCGATGGAACGAAATTTTATACTTCTCGGTATTCCTTGCATGAAACGATAACTTCCATCATTTTCATATCTTTTCGAAAGGTTTGAACCATAATTGTCAATATTTTCATTTAAAATATGATTTGTATTATTCGAAAGACTATCATCACATATATCACGCAATTTCAACCAAGTTACATGTGAACATAGTCTTCCGGATGATTCTGATCATATTTTAAATGACAATATTGTCAATTATGGCTCAGATTTTTTGACAAGGTATGAAAATGATGAAAATTATCGTATCACGTAAGGAATATCGAGAAGAATAAAATTTTGTTCCATCGATAACCTTTATAAGACAATTCATATAAACATTATGTCTATCTTACTTTAGAACATCAAATAATTTTAACAAGTTTATAGTATTGTTCAACTATAGTTTGCTTCTTCTTCAATTTTGGTTATTTAATATTTGATAAATAAAAGAAATTGTTAAACTTATTTTTAAAATCTCATCATGTTTTCTTGCATTCCAAAGTGTACTAATATGCTCTCACTAGTTGAAGCTGAATTTGATTGAAATCGTTCAACTAAATAAGATCTAAATATGAATCATTCGGCAAAAGCATACTCAAGTATCAAAACAAATAAAACTATTGTTAGTTTTGAGAAAAAAAAAGCAGAGAAAACAATAACGACAAAAAATAAAAGTGTGTTGCAACTTCTTAAACCTATCTTCAAGATTGCATTTTAATCATTAATCTGAATGTTGAATTGTATCAATTCATTTACAATTTTAAATTTAAGTCGTCTTATAAACTTTGTCAATTACTTCTTTGGTTCGCCTTTGTTAATTACCTTTGACAAAGGTTTATTTCAAAATTCGTTGTAACATCTCGCAAATTGAAATAACTAGGAAGAAGTTAAATATTTGGAAATAGCCATTTTTGGAAAGAATATAAAAATCTGGAAATTTGTTAAGCATGTTAAGTTGAGTGTTTGGTCAACTTCAAACGACCATAACTCCTATATCAGGATGAGCTAGGTGTGGTTCCAGATATTGTAGGAAATATCTTGGAATAATATTTCCAACGCCGCCAAGTTTGTGCGATTCCGAGTTCGTATGAGTGAGATACCCCCATTTGAAGTTGGGTTGTTCAAATAAGGAAATGTCCAATCCGGATTTTAGAAGGGTAGTTTGGTCTTTTCCTTACCGAATTAATTTAATTCGTTTTAGTGAATTAATTAAGGGTCAAATCAGAATTTGGTCAGTTTAAAGAAATTGGAAATTCACTCTAGGGCTTGGAGAAAAGAGATGAAAAACTCAAGATTCGCCAAGATCGTGCGATTAATTGGTTGTGGATTTCTCCAAGGAATTAATTTTACAAGGTATATGAGACTTTCATCACGTTGGGTTTGTTCACCCACGTGCTAAGCATGTTTGATTCAGCGTGAATTCGTTCTAAAAAGATTGGAATTTGAATGTTCTTGGTAGTTGTTCTTGAATTGTTTTCGTTCTTGAACATGAGTTCAGATTAAGGAGTTTCTTGATGTTAAAGTGTTGTTTCCTTGAGTTGTTTCAGTTAGATTTTGTGTATATGTTTTGGGCATCTGATTCTAAAGTGAATTTGAGAAAAGAAATCGGAAATTATCGATTTAGGATCAGAAAACGAGTTGAGAAAATTTGTCAGACGCACCTTGGCAGGGCAAGTAATGTCGCTCCCCCATAGCACCAGAGAGGTCGGCACTCCTGCAGTGTGCCCAAAAGGGGTCCCAGAAAGTTGGGGCTAGCGCGGTGCTCCCGGAATGCGCCCAAATCATCATTTTTCACCCGTTTTTCATCATTCAGTCCGTTTAATTCTTTCTAAAGTGGTTTAACACTTCCTATTAATTTTAAATACTCTAAATGACTTCGAAACACCTAGATATCATCCAGAAACATGAATCATAACCTTGAATTTATAAATTCAAATTCAAGGAAAGTTAAGAGCCAAGTATAGAAAGTTCTAAGAGTCTTTTCAAGAAGTCTTTTGCAAAGGTTTTTAACTCTGTTTTAAGACTTAAAGTTCACGTTAAGTAAAGAGTAAAGAGTAAAGATTGAAGTTATTTTCTTCAAAGAAGTATATGGGGACTATGTATTCCCAAAGAGTTTAAAATGTTTTCACATTTAAGAAAGAAAGGGAACATCGATTCCAAGAGAGCTTTTAAGCTAATGTTTTGAGTAATTATCTCAAACCAAAGAAAGAAGTTTCTTTTAAAAACATATGAGCTAAGTATATTTTGGGAGTAGTATTGACCACCGAGATGGGGACGCGAGTTCATATAATTCAAGTCTGCATAAACCATGTAGCCATCATGGGTAGTAAAGGATCATACTTTTTAGATGACTCCTTAAGATGCTTTTAGCATAGAGTAGTGGATCCACTTAGTTAAGGCGTTCTATATGACGGCAAAGTATAAGGCAGTTCTGGCAGCGTGGCCACGACGTTGTATCACCACTTAAGCTCATAGTGGTGGTTGTCGGTTAGAGAAACTCCCACTGAAATTATATTACTTTGATATATAAGTAAAGTTGAATTTGTTGTTACATACCTTTAACAAGTTGAGTTGTTCTTTAATGTTCTAAATGCTTTGTACAAATTGTACTATCATTATTGTTTTACAGTGCATTTTGAGTTGAGTTATTCATGAGTTGAGTAAAGCTAAGATAAGTTTCCTTTCAGATTCTTTTCAAGCATATGTTATGTTTAGCATTCCAACTTGCATACTCGTACATTCAATGTACTGATGCCAGTTGGCCTGCATCCTCTTATGATGCAGACACAGGTAACCAGGATCATCACCCAGTGCCTCGTTGATCCAGTTGAGCACTCAGAGTCAGTTTGTGAGCCTCTTTGCATTCCGGAGGACTCCTTTTACTTTGCTTTCAGTATTTCATTATTAGGATGATCTGGGGTCTTGTCCCAACACCCCTCTTTGTTTTAGAGGCTTCATAGACAGTCAGACAGACAATTATAGTTCTTTAGTCTTAATTCATTCAGTTGTATGCGTTTAAGACTTTGGTTGCCATTTTGGCTAAGATATTATTTCTTAAAGTTGTCGCATGAGTTTTATTTGTTGTGTTTAAGTCTTCCGCTGAGTAAGCAAGTCAGGCCAAGGGTTCGCTTACGTCCAGCAATGGCTCTCAAGTGTCAGCCACGTCCGGGGTGTAGTCTCAGGGAGTTTCAAACTTGGTATCATAGCAAAGAGTTCAAGAGTCCTAGGGAGTCTATGAAGCCGTGTTTGTAGATTCCTAGTTATCTGTGTGAAGCGGGCCACATCTATAATTAGGAGGCTGCAACACTTAGGAAAATATTCTCATTTCTTTTCTACTCATTTCGTGCGTTAGAGTTGATCTCTAAAAAAGATTCTTCTAATTCGTGCTTGCGCGTGTTTTCAGATAATCATGCCTCCTCGAAGAGTTGTCAAAGGTCATCCTGCTAGGCGTAATATCGAGGAGCAAGGAGTACCCAATGCACCTGAAGTGCAACCCCAAGGAGAAATTACTAACGTTGAGTTCATAGAAGCAATAAGGATGCTAAGTCAAGATGTGACTAATTAGGTTGGGCAACAAAGAGGAGCTAGACAGGAAGTGACTGATACTTCGAGGATCTGAGAGTTGTTGAGGATGAACCCTCCAAGTTTCACGGGTTTGAGCGCTACTGAGGATCCAGAGAACTTTATTGAGGAGCTGAAAAAGGTATTTGAGGTTATTCATGTTGCCACTACTGAGCGAGTTAAAATAGTTGCATATCAACTGAATAATGTTGCTAGGACTTGGTTTGACTAGTGGAAGGAGGGTAGAGCTGAGGATGCACCACCTGCGAGCTCAGCTTGTTTTAAAGAGGACTTCTTAGGGCGTTTCTTTCCTCGAGAACTGAAAGAGGCTAAGGTACGAGAGTTTCTTACCCTTGAGCAAGAGTCACTAAGTGTTCATGAGTATGGGTTGAAGTTCACTCAACTATCCCGTTATGCTCCGGAGATGGTTGCGGATATGAGGAGTAGAATGAGTCTGTTTGTTGCTGGGTTGTCCCGTCTATCAAGCAAAGAGGGAAGGGCAGCGATGCTAATTGGGGACATGGATATATCGAGGTTGATGGTGTATGTGCAGCAGGTTGAAGAAGAGAATCTGAGGGATAAGGAGGAGCTTAGAAATAAGAAGGCTAAGACAGGGAATGAGTCCGGGCAGCAGAAAAGTAATGTGAACCGTTCATCCTTTCAGCAAAAGCAAAAAGGGCCTGCTCCATCATCTGCTAGTGCACCTGCACTCAGAAACAAAGGTGAGTATAATAGTCAGAATTCCCAGCATTTCAGTGCTAGACTTGCCCAATCTCAGGGTAGTGTGACACAAGGAGGGAACTGGGTTCTTACATGTGCTAAGTGTGGTAGAACCCACCCAGGTAAGTGTCGTGATGGCCAGTCAGGTTTCAAGTGTGGGCATGAGGGTCACTTCATGAAAGAGTGTCCTAAGAACCGGTAAGGTAGTGGAAATCAGGGCAGTAGGGCCCAATCTTCTTTAGTTGCTCCACCAGACAGGGCTGCACCTAGAGGAGCTACATCCGGTACTGGCAGAGGAACAAACAGTCTTAATGCGATCACTAGTCGCCAAGAGCAAGAGGACTCTCCAAATGTTGTCACTGGTATGATCAAAGTATTTACTCCTGATGTTTATGCTTTGCTAGACCCAGGAGCAAGTTTATACTTTATTACTCCTTACGTTGCAAATAAGTTTGATGTTCTTCCTGAGAAACTCTGTAAACCCTTTTGTGTTTCTACACCTGTTGGGGAGTCTATTCTAGCTGAGCGGGTATATCGTGATTGTGTTATTTCCGTCAATCAAAAGGACACCATGGATGTTTTCGTTGAGTTAGACATGGTAGATTTTGATATCATTCTTGGTATGGACTGGCTTCATGCATGTTATGCCTCAGTTGATTGTAGAACTCGAGTTGTCAAGTTTTAGTTTCCAAATGAGCCAGTCTTAGAGTGGAAAAGCAGTTTAGCAGTGCCTAAGGGTCATTTCATTTCGTACCTGAAGGCAAGAAAGTTAGTTTCCCAGGGGTGTGTCTATCACTTAGTCCGAGTTAATGACTCTAGTGTTGAGATACCTCTTATTCCCTCAGTTTCAGTAGTAAGAGAGTTTCCAAAAGTCTTTCCTGATGATTTTCCCGGAGTCCCTCCTGAGAGAAAAATAGACTTCGGTATAGACATTCTTCCAGATACTCGCCCTATCTGTATTCCTCCATATAGAATGGCACCAGCAGAGTTGAAAGAGCTTAAAGAATAGTTGAAAGATCTCTTTGATAAGGGTTTCATTCGACCAAGTGTCTCACCCTGGGGCGCTCTGGTCTTATTTGTGAGAAAGAAGGATGGTTCCCTTAGGATGTGTATAGATTACCGTCAAGTGAAAAAGATTACCATCAAGAACAAATATCCTCTCCCAAGGATTGATGATCTTTTCGATCAGCTTCAAGGTGCTACTTATTTCTCTAAGATAGACCTCAGATCAGGCTATCATCA
>NW_006239259.1:194839-213026 GCF_000226075.1 Solanum tuberosum | reverse complement strand
AGGCTATCATCAGTTAGGAGTAAGGGAATGTGATATTCCAAAGAAAGCTTTCAGAACCCGTTATGGTCATTATGAGTTTCTAGTCATGTCCTTTGGTTTGACCAATGGCCTGCAGCATTCATGGACCTTATGAATAGAGTTTTCAAACCTTATTTACATATGTTTGTTATCGTCTTCATTGATGACATACTAATTTATTCAAGGTATGAAGAAGATCATGCTAGTCATCTTAGAATAGTTCTCCAAACTTTAAAAGATAAGGAGTTATATGTCAAGTTTCTAAGTGTGAGTTTTGTCTTGAGTATGTGGCATTCTTAGGCCATATTGTGTCTGGAGAGGGAATTAAAGTTGATACTCAGAAAATTGAGGCAGTGCAGAATTGGCCTATACCCACATCTCCAACTGACATTAGGAGTTTCTTGGGTTTGGCTGGCTATTATAGAAGGTTTATAGAGGGGTTCTCATTTATTTCATTCCCTTTGACCAAGTTAACTCAGAAAAAAGTGAAGTTTCAATGGCATGAAGCTTGTGAGAAAAGCTTTCACGAATTAAAAAAGTGGCTAGTGCCCCAGTTTTGACATTACCAGAAGGTACGCAAGGCTTCGTTGTCTATTGTGATGCGTCTAGAGTTGGTTTGGATTGCGTATTAATGCAGAATGGCAAGGTTATAGCTTATGCCTCCAAACAGTTGAAAGTTCATGAGAAAAATTACCCAACCCATGACTTAGAGTTGGCTACTGTAGTATTTTCTTTGAAGATATGGCATCGTTACTTGTATGGTGTTCACGTTGATGTATTCACTGATCGCAAGAGTCTTCAATATGTGTTCTCTAAAAAGGAGATTAAGCTCAGACAAAGGAGGTGGTTAGAACTACTCAAGGATTATGACATGAGTATTATTTACCATCCAGATAAGGCTAATGTTGTTGTTGATGCTTTAAGAAGGTTATCTATGGGTAGTACTTCCTATGTTGAGGAAGAAAAGAAAGAGTTAGCGAAAGATGTGCATAGACTTGCATGCTTAGTAGTCCGACTAATGGATTCCACAGAAACAGGAGTAGTGGTAATGAACGGGACTGAATCATCATTAGTGTTAGAAGTAAAAGAGAAGCAAGACCAAGATCCCATTTTGCTTGAATTGAAGGCAAATATTCATAAGAAAAAAGTAATGGCTTTTGAACAGGAGGGAGATGGTGTGTTGAGGTATCAAGGTAGATTGTGTGTACCTAGAGTGGATGAACTCCATGAGAGGATCATGGTGGAAGCTCATAGCTCCAGATATTCCATTCATCCGAGTTCCACAAAGATGTATCGTGACTTGAGAGAAGTGTATTGGTGGAAAAGTATGAAGAAGGGCATTGCAGAGTTTGTGGCCAAGTGTCTAAATCGCCAACAGGTTAAGAATATGGACTTCATCACAGGTTTACCAAGGTCTCGCAAGCAGCATGATTCTATTTGGGTGATTGTGGATCGCATGACCAAATCAGCCCACTTTTTGCCGGTAAAGACTACCCATTTAGCAGAATATTATACTAAGCTATATATTCATGAGGTAATAAGACTTCATGGAGTCCCTGTTTCAATTACATCAAACAGAGGTGCACAATTTACTGCCCAGTTTTTGAAGTCATTCCAAAAAGGCTTGGGTTCAAAGGTGAGCTTAAGTACTACCTTTCATCCTCAGACAGATAGGCAAGCAGAGCTCACCATTCACACCTTACAGGATATATTGAGGGCATGTGTGACTGATTTCAGAGACAATTGGGATGATATCCTACCTCTTATTGAGTTTTCTTACAATAATAGTTACCACTCTAGCATCCAAATGGCTCCTTATGAAGCTCTTTATGAGAGAAGATGCAGATCTCCTATTGGACGGTTTGAAGTTGGTGAAGCAAGGTTGATAGGACCAGATTTAGTTCATCAAGCTATGGAGAAGGTGAAAGTGATTCAAGAGAGGTTGAAAATGGTGCAGAGTCGTCAGAAATCCTACACTGATAGAGTTTGAAGTAGAGGATTGGGTATACTTGAAAGTTTCACCCATGAAGGGTGTCATCAGATTTGGTAAGAAGGGGAAGCTTAGTCCCTGGTATATTGGCCCTTACAGAATATCGAAAATGGTAGGTAATGTAGCTTATGAGATGGAGCTACCACAAGAATTAGCAGCGGTTCATCCAGTTTTTCACGTCTCCATGTTGAAGAAGTGCATGGGCGATCCTTCATTGATCATACCAACCGAAGATATTGGGATCAAGGATAGCTTGTCGTATGAGGAGATTCCCTTTCAGATTCTAGATCGCCAAGTTCGCAAGTTAAGGACAAAAGAAGTAGCATCAGTCAAAGTCCTTTCGAGGAACCAATTTGTTGAGGAAGCTACTTGGGAAGCTGAGGAGGATATGAAGATGAGATATCAACATCTCTTTGAATCCGTTGAAATTTCAGACCAAGGTACTAATTCTATTTTTAGTACTCTATAATTTTTATACTTGATGTGTTAGATTTGCTTGTTGGGTGTTTGAACACAATGATTAATATTACACTTTTAGCCTAGTAAGAGTAATCTCATTTGAGGATGAATGTTCCCAAGGGGAAGATATTGTAACTTCTCGCAAATTAAAATAACTAGGAAGAAGTTAAAATATTGGAATAGCCATTTTGGAAAGAATATTAAATTTTGGAAATTTGTTAAGCATGTTAAGTTGAGTGTTTGGTCAACTTCAAACGACCATAACTAATAGCTCAAGATGAGTTAGGTGTGGTTCCAGATATCGTAGAAAATTTCTTGGAATAATCTTTCCAACGCAGCTGAGTTTGTGCGATTCTGAGTTCGTATGAGTGAGATACGCCCATTTGAAGTTGGGTTGTTCAAAGAAGGAAATGTCCAATCCGGATTTTGGAAGGGTAGTTTGGTCTTTTCCTTACCCAATTAATTTAATTCATTTTAGTAAATTAATTAAGGGTCAAATCAGAATTTGGTCAGTTTAGAGAAATTGGAAATTCACGCTAGGGCTTGGACAAAGGAGAAAAGAGGAGAAAAAAGAGAAAAAAACTCAAGATTCGCCAAGATCGTGTCATTTGGTTGTGGATTTCACCAAGGAATTAATCTTACAAGGTATTTGAGACTTTCATAACGTTGGGTTTGTTCACCCACAGGCCGAGCATGTTTGAATCAACGTGAATTCGTTCTAAAAAGATTGGAATTTGAATGTTCTTGGTAGTTGTTCTTGAATTGTTTTCGTTCTTGAACATGAGTTGAGATTTAAGGAGTTTCTTGATGTTAAAGTGTTGTTTCCTTGAGTTGTTTGAGTTAGATTTTGTGTATATGTTCTGGGGATCTAATTCTAAAGAGAATGTGAGAAAAGAAATCGGAAATAATCGATTTAGGATCAGAAAACGAGTTGAGAAAATTCGTCATACACACCCGAGCAAGGCCAAGTGCGTCGTGCCACTATAGAGCCAGAGAGGCTGGGGCGGCGCGCCTGTAATGCGCCCAAAAGGGGTCCCAAAAAGTTGGGGATGGCGCGGCGCGCCTGGGATGCACCCAAATCATCGTTTTTCACCAGTTTTTCATCATTCAGTCCGTTTAATCCTTTCTAAAGTGTTTTAACACTTCCTACTAATTCTAAATACTCTAAATGACTTCTAAACACCTAGAAATCATCCAGAAACATGAATCATAACCTTGAATGGAAAGTTAAGAGCCAAGTATAGGAAGTTCTAAGAGTTTTTTCAAGAATTATTTTGTAAATGCTTTTAACTCTGTTTTATGACTAAAAGTTCAAGTTAAGTAACAAGTAAAGAGTAAACATTGAAGTTCTTTTCTTCAAAGAAGTCTATGGGGACCATGTATTTCCATAGAGTTTAAAATGTTTTCACATTTGAGAAAGAAAGGGAACATCGATTCCAAGAGAGCTTTTAAGCTAAAGTTTTGAGTAATTATCTCAAACCAAAGAAAGAAGTTTGTTTTCAAAACATATGAGCTAAGTATATTTTGGGAGTAGTATTGACCACCGATATAGGGATGCGAGTTCATATTAACTCAAGTCTCCATAAACCATGTAGCCATCATGGGTAGTAAAGGATCATACTTTTTAGATGACTCTTTAAGATGCTTTTAGCATAGACCAGTGGATCCACTTAGTTAAGGTGTTCCATATGACGACAAAGTATAGGATAGTTATGGCAGCGTGAGAAAGACGTTGTATCACCACTTAGTCTCATAGTGGTGGTTGTCAGTTAGAGAAACTCCCACATAAATTATATTACTTTGATATATAATTAAAGTTGAATTTCTTATTGCATACCTTTAACAAGTTGAGTTGTTGTTTAATGTTCTAAATGTTTTGTACAAATTGTATTATCATTGTTGTTTTACACTGCATTTTGAGTTGAGTTATTCATGAGTTGAGTAAAGTCAATATAAGTTTCCTTTCAGATTGTTTTCAAGTATATGATATGTTTAGCATTCCAACTCGCATACTCGTACATTCAATGTACTGATGCCATTTGGCCTGCATCCTCTTATGATGCAGACACACGTAACCAGGATCATCACTCAGCGCCTCGCTGATCCAGTTGAGCACTCGGAATCAGTTGGTGAGCCTCTTTGCACTCTGGAGGACTCCTTTTACTTTGCTTTCAGTATTTCATTGTTAGGATGATAGGGAATCTTGTCCCGACATCCCTCTTTGTTTTAGAGGCTTCATAGATAGTCAGACAGATAATTATAGTTCTTTACTCTTAATTCATTCAATTGTATACGTTTAAGACTTTGTTGCCATTTTGGTTAAGATATTATTTCTTAATGTTGTCGCATGAGTTATACTTCTTGTGTTTTAGTCTTAATGAGTCCACAAATTGGACTCATTTAGGGCTATGTTTTGATAGAATTAGTGTCCTCAAATGCATATTTTGTCTTAATATCTAATGAAAACCCTTAAGTTTCACGTATTTAGAGTTTGAGGGAAAGCATGGACACTACTTGGCAAGATGGAACAAAGCGGCTGAAAAGAATAAAGAAATGAAGGCCTGAGGAGCGCCGAGCCCAGTTGGCAAGTCGCCGATCAGCCTGGAGATCGCCTTTTGTTCTAGTTTGCTGAGCCCTGAAGGGAATGATCAAGTTGGCGATGAAATGAAGCAGTCGACATGTTGCAGAGTAGTTCTGCGAAGCAGTACCATATCGCCCAATGACTCAAAGCGCGATGAGGCTGAAGGCTAAAGCAAGAAGGCAATGAAATCGACAAAATGGGAGATCTCGACTAACTTCGCCGAGTGATCCGCTACAGCACAAATTTTCAAACACTATAAATACTTGTTGAAATTGTTAGCTTAGTATCAATCAAGAAATCAAGTCATAAACAATTTTATTTCAGACTTAGAATATTTTCAGTTCCAAGTTTTAGAGGGTTTTGGAGACTTTGTTCTAAAACCTTGAATATTCAAAGGGTTTCACTTCAAGTAATTGGACGTGGGTCTCAAAGATTCTTCACTCTTGACGTGTTTTAATACTTAATTCTTCATACCCAGTTGATGGAAACTGATATTGGTATACATTTTTATCTCCTTTACATGTCTAGCTAAAACCCCAATTTTTGGGGTGTGATTTTGTGAATATGGATTAGATTATCTGTTGGGTCTTGCTTGTTGATGGTTTATTTGTTGTTTAAATGTGATTTCGTTTAGTAGTTGTGTATGACTTAATGGAATTGTAGTTGCAAATATCATTTCATCTTAGTGTTTTTGGCTTGCTCGAGAGAGAGGTCATAAAACTAAGACTACTAAATTGATAGCCGGTGGTATTGGGTCAACATGGGTTCAGCTCGAGAGAGTGAATGGGCTAAGGCGAAAGTTGTGCTTAATACAGCAACTCGGTGTTCGAGAGAAACCGAGTTGATTCGGGGTAAGTTGCTCGAGAGAGAATTTACCCCCACTATAGTCTAGCCTAGTTACAAACACTCAACAAATTTACTATCAAAAGAATATACCCGATAGTCTAGTCTATCCCGTATTCCTATCACATCCCAAGAATCTTGTCCCCATATCTCATTTTCTTATATTTTTACTGCTTTGGTTATTAGCATAATACAAACCCCCATTGATAATTGACGCTTGCGTCACCCCTTAGATTTAGTATATTTTTAATCATTAATATCAATAGCTATGACTAATTAGAACTAGATTTTATTTTTCTATTAATTCTCAAACCACTCCCTGTGGAACGATCCTAACCCTTGGTTGGGTTATCACTACACGCGATCGTATGGCACTTGAACCAAAATAGTGTTAGTTGATTACGTCTTTAAACATCAAAATGGCGTCGCTGCCGGGGAGTGGTGTTTTTAGAGAATTTGTTGTTAAGTAAATTTTTTGTTATTCTTAGTTATGGTTCACTTAGTTAATCTTTAGTTTTGTTTTGCTTGTTTGAGCTTTGAAACAGAAAAGGTGGAGAGACGAACTTCCCTTCATTAGAAGCGATGATGTACATGGATCGCATTCTAACCTTCAAACAATTGGAAGGTGAACGGATTCATGAGGTGTAGGCAAGGTTTAAATCGCTTCTGATTCAATGCCCACTCATGAAATTCCCAATATAGTCCTCCTGGACTGCTTCTACAGGAAGTCTTGGTCCCGAAAACAAGGCAATTATCGACCAACTCGTTCCGGGTGACATTACACAGCAGCCTTATGAGAAAGCAGCCCACCTGCTTGATCGGATGGCTGAAACAAACTAAGAAGTAGATAAGGACTTCATGTTGGCCGCACTAATGACTCAGATGGATGAGTTGATAGGAAAGGTAGTGGAGATCGAAGTACAATATAGAAGGAAGGATAAATACATTCCTCCTCATGAGCAAAAAATACCTAAGGACAATGAGGGCCAACATGTGGAAGGAATGCTCGCAGTCATTCTTTACAAAGTAAGTGAACATGACAGAGTGCTGGACTAGATGAAGGAGAGCTTCGAAGTGATGAACCAGATGATTGGTTATAATTCCAGATCTATCCAGCTGCTTGAGAACTTTGTGAAGTATGAGTCACCTCATCTCTGCCCAATCAAGAAATTGGGGTTACCTAGCAATACTAGGGTCAACCCCAATAATGGTGAGTAAGGACTTGTGTCGTGCCACGACATTAACTAAGGCACTGCTTGGGAGGCAACCCATGGTTTTAATCTCTTTCAATTATTATGTTATAATAATGGTGTGTTTATTTTGTAGGTTAAAATGAGGAAAGTGTAGAAAAATGTTGGTTGGCAAGCTAAAGTCCAATTGGCGAATCGAGAAAATGGTTGGTGATCCTGCTATTGTCCGCTGTTTGGACCTCTACATAAACTGGAGGACCTGTAAAACTCAGTGAGGTAAGTGACTAATCGGCGTGTCATCGAGTGGTTCGGCGATCTAGATAACGTCACCGAATGGACAAAACTGGATGGTTTTATTTAAAAGCTAATAGTTTAAACTTCCACTACTTCCATTTTCCCTTGATTTTTAACCTCTCAAACTCTCACCCGAGTAGTATTTTTCCATATTTCTTTCTCTTCGTATTTTAGTCGTCGAAGTTATGTTCGGAGCGGATTACTTTGCCTCCTAGCATCTCAATATTGTGTAATCGGCATAAAAGGTTAGTTTATCAAACCCCGAGATTATTTTTACATATTTTGAACTCTTTTGCAAGTGATCATATCATGTTGTCGTGTGCTGGGCCTCTCTGAATTGATTAGAATGTTTGATTGCCGGTTGTATCTTTTCAATCTTGTCGTAATGCATTTATTGTTTGAAACCACGTCTTGTCGTGCTTTAAATTCATTCAAATTTTGTGGGTATGTGCCTGCTCGTCATATATTGTTATTGGGTGAAGCCTGAGTAGCCCGAATTTGTGCCGAGAAATGTAATTTGCCAGTTGAATGAGATGTTGGCATCATTTTAAAAGGATAAAAATCGTAAATTGGTCAATATTGGCAAAATCAGGAGAATTCTGAGTATTTCAGGATATTAGGTGTTATGGGTCTGGTGCTAATTTGATGTATGTATGGTTTCATTTTATTTTCGGGGGTTGCGGGGTTGAATTTGGGAAGTTGGGTTGAAAATAGGCACGTTGGGTCATTTGGTGAGTTGGGTCGAGCTTGCCGAACCACTCAGCGGTTCGCCTAATGTCCCCCTCTCACCTTTCAGTTCATGTGAAATGAGTTGTTGGATTATGTAACTTTCGGCAAGAAACCTGGTGTCGCCAAAGGCATTCGGCGACTCGTCGACTATCTATTAGTTCGCCCTTTGTCTGCACCCCTGAACCTTGTTTACACTATAACTTTCGGCGAGCTAGTTCTTGCTCGCCGAAAGCTATCGACGATTCGCCGAGTGGACCTACAGTTCGCCTAATTGCCACAATATTGAAACCAATCCTTTCGGCGAGTACAATTCAGCTTGCTAGAGCAATTGGGCGACTAGCCGAGTAGTCCGGCGAGCTTCTTTGCAAATGTTTTTCAATGAATGTGATTAAGTTATTTCTAACTTTTTCTTAACATGTTGCAGATATGGTGAGAACAAACCTCGACGAGCCACCCCACAAAAGAGTACGGGGTGTTATTATCAACGAAGGAGGATCAAATCCTCCGAGAAGAGGAAGACTTGAAGTGAAACCAAGTGACAAAGGCAAAGGAAAAAGACCTATTTCTGACAAGACTTCCGAGCCTGACGATGACCAGCTAATACGACCCCGGCATACTAAACCCCGGGCTAGATCTCAAACCACAGCTAACAGAGCCTCTTCAGCTTCTACACCAGCAAAATCAGTGCAGACTCCGACACCTCCTGTGGACCCAGTTCCACCAATGGTTCCTCCTCCCAGAATAGATTGAAAGGTGATGGTTTGCAAACCATCCTCAAAGAGAAATTGTTATCTACGAAAGGACTAGAGGGTAGATACTCCAATGTGCAGGAAATACTAAATTGGCATAGTTTTCAGATCTTCACTAGGCCCCGTGGACCCTATGTTCCTTCATGGGTCTAGAAATTCTACGATGCATATGTGATGAGTCCACAAATTGGACTCATTTAGGGCTATAGTTAAATAGAAAGTGTGTCCTCAAATGCTTATTTAATCTCAATATCTGATAAAAACCCTTAAGTTTCAGGTATTTGAAGTTTTAAGGAAAGCATGGACACTATGTCGCAAAAAAGAACGAAAAGGCTGAAAAGAACGAAGAAATAAAGGCATGAGGGTCGCCGAGTCCACTTGGCGAGTTGCCGAAGGGTCTTACTTCGCCTTTTGTTCCAGTGTGCTGAGCCTTGAAAGAAAGGATCAAGTCGGCGGAAAAAGGGAGCAGTTGGCGCCGCACCGAGAAGTTCTGTGAAGCAGTACCATGTCGCTTAATGACCCAGAGCACGACGATGCTGAAGGCTAGTGCAAGACGGCGATAAACTACACCAAAGGGTGAATCACCGAGTTGATCGATGATTCCGACTAACGACTCCGAATGACCCGCTGCAGCACAAATCTGTGAAAACTATAAATACTAGTTAGAGTTGTAGTTTTTAAGAGTTCGAATAATTTATTATAATTTTCATATAGACTAGTACTTTTTGATATTTTTGCTCTAAGTTTGAGAGGGTTTTGAAGAATTGAAGATCCAAAGGGTTTCATCTTCAAGATTTGCATTTGGGTCTCTTGGATTCTTCAATTTTGGCATGTATCAAGACTTAAATCTTCATACCCAGTTGAATGCGAGCTCAATTTGGTATAAATTTCTATCTCTTATACATGTGTTGCTAAAAACCCCAATTCTTGGGGTGTGATTTAGCGAATATAGGTTATACAAATTCTTGGGTCTTGCTTGCTGATAGTTTAATCGTACTTTAATTGTGATTTCGTTTAATAGTTGTGGATGAATATAATGAATTTGTAGTTGCAAATACAAGTTTATTTATGTGTTTTCGGCTTACTCGAGAAAGAGGTCGTAAAACTAAAACTACTAAATTGATGGCCGGCGGGAGTGGGTCGACATGAGGTTCAGCTCGAGAGAGTGAATCCTAGTCTCATTCCCACACACTCAGCTCGAGAGATTGAGTGGGTTAAGATGTAGGCTGGTCTTCATGCGGAAAGTGGGTGTCTGAGCGAAATGCATTTGAAACGGGGTAAGTTGCTCAAGAGAAAGCTTATCCCCGTTAAAGTTTAGCCTAGTCACAATTATTCTATGAATCTTCTATCGAAAGTATGTACCCAATAGTCTAGCTTAACCCGTATTCCTATCACATCCCAAGGATCCCCTCTCATTACTTAGAAATCCTTATTTAATTTGTTGTACTGACCTTACTTGTGACAAAACCCCCCATTGTTAATTGACACTCTTGTGTCCCCTTTTAATTTACAATTTTTTTAATCGTTAATGTCTTTAGCTACGACTAGTTAGTAATAAATTTTATTTTTTCTATTAATTCTCAAAAACCACTCCCTTGGGAATGATCCCAACCCTTGGTTGGGTTACTAAACTATTGTACGATCGTAGATACTTGCATCGGAAGTTGTGTCTTGATTACGCAAACATCAAAATGGCGCCGCTGCCGGGGAGTGGTGTTATTTGGGAATTCTTAGTTAAGTAGAATTTCTATTTTTAATAGTTGTAGTTTTACTAACTTAATTTTTAGTTTTGTTTTGATTGTTAGAGTTTTGAAGCAGGGGAGTTGAACATATCAATCAGTACTTGCAAGCTAATGGAGCTACCGTCATTAGAAGGGATGATGTTCTGAGATATGATCCTAACTTTTAGGCTATCGGAAGGCGAACAGCTTCATGAGGAATGGCTAAGGTTTAAAGCACTTCTGGGTCAATGCCTTACTCACGGAATCCACAAAAGAGTCATTTGGGAATCTTTCTACCGAAGTCTTAGTCTAGGAAACAGAATGATGGCTGATCAAATTGCCTCGAGTAGTCTAGTACGACAATCCTATGTGAAAGCAACCAAATTGCTAGACAATTTAACTGACCCAGATCAGAAAATGAAAATGAAAGATTTCAACTTAGTGATCATGCTAACTCAGTTAGATGAGCTGACAAAGAAAATTGAGGATCTTGAAGTCCAATGCAACAAGGATAAGCACTACGTTCCTCCTCATGAACGAAGGAGAATTAAGAACAAGGAGGATGGACAGAACAAAGAAATGCTCACACTTCTACTCCAGAAATCCAGTGAGCAACATAGGGTACTGGAGGAGCTCAAGGAGAATGTATCACTGTTGAACCAGATGACGACCTCCCATGCTATGCTCATTCAACTACTAGGTTCTCAAATGGATCAAGTGTTGACTGAACCCTATCCGGATTTTAAAGAAGGATTGACTGATGAAGTTGAGGCAAACATCACCATTGGAGTATAAGTGTTAACTTGCGTCGTGCCACGACGTTAACTAAGGAGATGTTTGGGAGGCAACCAAAAACCCTTAAATGTTTGTAATTTTTTATTTTTTAAATAAAGGTGTTTTGATTTTGTAGGATTGGGCATGAAAAGTTTGTGAAAAGTACAGGATGAATTGAACAAGTCCAATTGGCGAATCGCCGACTAGATCGGCGACCCCGACAAAGACCACCGTTTGGATCCTCACTTTGACTAAGGGTCCTGTAAAAATCGGCAAGGTAGATAAACACTCGGAGGATCGTCGAGTAGAGGAGCAAATTCAACTAATGTCGCCAAATGGGTGAGATCTGGATGGTTTTTATAAAGCCACGGGTTTTGACTTTCAACCTTTTTCATATTCTCTCACTCTCGATTTTCAAAAAATTGCACCTATTTAGTATTTTCAAAATTTTCGCATCTCGTGAGTATTTTAGCTGATTTAGTAGTGCTTGGATCTGTACTAATTTGCTCCCTAGTATCACAGTCTTGACTTAATCTTCCTAACAGGTTAGTTCTCCAAACCTTGCAGTTAATTGTGATATTTATACTCTCAGTTCAAGTACTTTTATCCTATGTCATGTACTGTGCCTTTCAGATAAATTTAGACTATTCAAGTGCCTCTTTTGATTCACCATTCCAACCCGTCTGCTTTGAATTTTGGAATCCCGTTCTTATGATTTAGCATGAATGAAACGTTATGAGGTGCTCCTGCATATTGTTTAAGTTGGGCAAAGGCCAGGAAAACTGTAAGCTTAATTGATCTAGTGCATGTTTTGATTTTGTTCTCGGGGGTTTGCGGGGTTGAATTCAAGAAACTAAGTTGAATGTAGGCACGATTGAGCCATTCAGCGTGCTGAGTCGAGCTCACTGAATCACTTGGCGATTCACCGAAAGACCCTACCTCGCCTTTGATTTCATGTTGTACCTAATGTTTGGTTCGGTACCTCTCGGTGAGAAGCCTAAGATCGCCAGGAGCGTTTAGCGACTCACCGAGAGTATTCTTGATCACCCTTTGTCTACACCCCTAAACCCTTGCAACACTGGAACTTTCGGCGAGCTAACCCATGTTCGCCGAAAGTCATTTGCAACTTGCCGACTTGTTCGGCGTATCTGTCTGTAGTAAACTTTCGATGTTCTTACACGAATATTTGCTAACTTTTTCTCAATGTATTGCATACATGGCTAGACCAAAAGTCGCAGGTAGAAACATGCCACCTTAAAATAAGGGTAAGGGGATTAAAATCAATGAAGGTGCAGTTGTATCAAAAGGCAGGGCTGCAAAGCCTTCCACAACTGGTAAAAAGGGGAGAAAAAATGGCAAGACACTAACATAACCAGAGATCAACTCTGACAGCAAGAGCATTTATAACACTTATCTCACTGCTTCTGGGAGTAATGATGAACAACAAGAAAGCCAAAGCACAGCCTCTGATGATGATGAGCTGATAATGGCACAGAGAGCTGAGTTGCGATCCAAAAAATTGAATGATCCATCTAGATTCCAGAAGCCTCCGCTGACCACCCTTATTCCCCAGTCCCAGAACAAGAAATAGTGTTGGCATCGCCAATACAGGGTCCTCCTCCTAAGTTAATGAACAGATTGAAGACGGGGGGATTAAGGACAATTCTTGAAGAAAAACGTCTCTCCACGGATAGAGTGATTGATAGGTATCAAGAGATTATGAGATCTCTGAAATAGCATAACTTCCAGATTTTCACAAATACCCGTGGCAAATATGTTTCAAGTTGGGTGAGAGAGTTTTACAATGCGTACGGTGCATTGATACCATATGGGAAGAAATCGGCAGCGCCAAATTTGAACCGGTTGACTATGTAGTTGTCAGGGGAAAGAAAGTGCACTGCGACCCTCCTACTATAAATGATGTTCTGGGTGCACCGCAACACTCGCGGACAACAGTCAAATCATGATCAGAAAAATGTCACTGGAAAGTATGAAAGAATGGTTGGCCCCATTAATATCCGATGGTACACCAAAGTGGCTTGAGACTGGAGCAGTTATCGAAAAGAAGGACCTAAATGTGGTAGCAAGATATTGGTTTGGCTTCATCAGTAGCACGATTATGCCTTCACAGAATGAATATATCCTTCGCCACGCAAAAGAAACCTGCCTAGGTTGTCTCATTAAGGGAACAATCCTAAACTTGGGACGGTTCTTTTCATCAGAGATGCTTAGACGTGCAAGGCAGCACCTGACCTCACTTTCCTTCATGGTATTGATCATTGAGTTGTGCAAATAGGCTCGAGTACCTAGAGATGCAAAGAAAGATGTGGAGGTAATTCTCACATCCCCCACTGATATCCGGAGAATAGAACCTGAATATCTTAAAGATCAAGCGGAGAAGAATCAGAAGGAAGCACAGTCCACTAAATCCAGACATGCGAAGGCATCTTTGCCTACTCTGGCCCCTCTTCAAGTACAACTACATCCACTCCCTCTGACATTCCAGGCTCTTCTATTGTTGCACTACCCCCCGGACATACTGTTGTTGTTGTCTTCTGAACACCGATCACCCAGGCATCATTAATTCGAATGGGATAGCTTGCCTATTCTGCGGATAGTCGAGCAGCTAAACTCGAAACCTTCATCCCTGGTATGATTCAGACTGCCCTGACTGATGTTGTGACACCAATAAAAGCTACCATTGATGCCCTTGAGGCTAGAATACTGGTGTGTGAGCATGACCAAGGGGACACAAATGAAGTGACAACATTAAGGGCCGCTATTACTGCTCTGAGGAATGATGTGGATCAGTTGAAGGCCACCGATCTGTGCATGGTTTTCAGAACGGCGGTGATTCAAAATATGCCAGAAATACCTTCAGCCACCAGCATAAATGATGATAGAATTGAGCAGACAGCTAAACCAGAGTCAGAGGAAGAGACATATGAGGAAATATTTGAGGAAACTGCGGAAGCTGCAGACAAGGACCTGGCAGAAATTGAAGCAATTATGATAGATGCAGTTGTACAGGCTTCTATGGCAGACACTCCTTTTGCTATCTCTAGTGGAGCTAGTCCTTCCGGTGTTACCCACAGTACGGAAGGTCGAGGCCAAGTTGATACCCCAGACATGGAGACCCAGACAGATGGAGCGACTGCTTAGATAGGATCCCCTCTTTACCTTCCTCTCTGTCTTTCATTATTTTTAAATCTTGGATAATCTTATTTGTATTTGAGGACAAATGCTTTTTTTTGTGGTGGGGGTGAAGCCCACACCTTTATGTGTTACTCGTAAATCGTGTTTTATTTGAGTATTTGGGTTGTGAGCTATTGTTGTGTTAATACTGCTTTTCTGTGGATGTTCGAGCTTATGGCTCTTCTTTTTTATTTTAAATTGAAAAATGATTTTGACCCTTCCGAAAAAATTTGAATTTTTTGCACATTTTCGCCACCCTTTATATGATCATGAATGTGGTTGTTCCTTGGCAAATTTGAGTCTCAGTTCGATCAATACCGATGACTTGAATAGTGCTTACAATCGAACGAACATGAATGTATGGCTACAATGAGGCCAAATGAAGTTGCATAGACAATATGTGAACTTTTTGCATCTCATTGTGATTAGCCATTTATCAAATCGATTATCTTGTGATGACCGTTGCACACTAGCAAAAGTGTGGAGTCTTATTTGACTTAAGTGTCAATGTCTTGTGTGATAAGCTTACCTAGAACCATAAATGACAACACCTATAATTTGCCCTGTTGGTCCGGTTGACTAAGTAAAACTTTTTCTTGATATGATCTTGGTTAACTCCGAAAAATGTGAACCAATTTGACATATACCTCTTTTGTAGCCTACCTTGTGAGCGTGTGATTCTCTCTTAAACACCCTTTGAGCCTTACCTTTCTTTGGAAGAAACCTGATGAAAACTAGACCTTTCTTAATCCATTACCTATAATCCTCTTGAATTGTGGCTAATTGAATACCCAACTTAGGCTAAAAGCCTAAGTTGGGAGTGTGGTGAAAAAGAAAAGGGAAAGTCAAGAAGTGCAAGGAAAGTCTCCTTTAACCCATGGTGTTGAGAAAAATGGAACCCTTCCATATAAAGAAAAAAAAGGAAAAGAGAAAAAGAGAAGAGAAGAATAAAAAAAAAGAGAAAGTTGTGGAATAAAGTACCAAAGAATTAGGGTTCCGAACAATCCATGGGAAGCGAATAATAGGATGACCTATGACGCACTAATGAAAATGATGAAGGAAAATGAAAGGAAGTGTTGAGAGCACCACATTTCATGAGGATAGAAGTCACTGAGCTTAAATGGCCATACCTTTGCACTCAGCCCCGTTACAAGCCTAGTTAAGACCTTTGTGATCTTGAGAAACTCAAAACAAATGTTGATTGGCAAATACGGGCAAACCTATGGGTGAAAGCATGTATTGTGTTCATCTTTGTGAGTGTGAGTGTTGTATCTGATTCCTGAACTTTAAATTGATTATACCTTTGCATGTGAAAATTGAATCATCATTTATGTGAGGGCATTCGAAGGCTTTTGTTGAGCTTGAACTTGCATTTGAAGCAAGTATTGCGAGCTTGAGAATCTTTGGTAATGGTGTGTCACAACTTGAATCTTTGAGTACACAATTGATCCTTGCATAAGTAAATTGAGTCTTCTTGTGTACATTCATAATTGAGTATTGTGTAGCACTGTTTGAGACATCCTTGTGAACTGCTGAACTTGAGTTTTACTTTAGGACAAGCAAAGTTTAAGTTGGGGTGTTGATGAGTCCCCAAGTTAGACTCATTTTAGGGCTATATTTTTAATAGAAATTGTGTCCTCAAATGCTTATTTTATGGCAATATCTAATGAAAACCCTTAAGTTTTCAGGTATTTGGAGTTTGAAGGAAAGCATGGACACTACGTCGACAAAAAAGAACGAAAAGGCTGAAAAGAACGAAAAAATGAAGGCCTGAGGATTGCCGACTCCACTTGGCGAGTCACCGAAGGGTCTTACATTATCTTTTGTTCTAGTGTGTTGAGCCTTGAAGGAAGGGATCAAATCGGCGGAAAAAGTGAGCAGTCGGCGCATCGCCGAGAAGTTCCGCGAAGCAGTACCATGTCGCCCAATGACCCAGAGCATGACGATGTTGAAGGCTGGTGCAACACGGCGATGAACTACACCAAAGGGCGAATCGCTGAGTTGATCGGCGATTCCGACTGACGCCGAATGATCCGCTACCGCACAAATCAATGAAAATTATAAATATTAGTTAAAGTTGTAGTTTTAAGAGTCGAACAATTATTATAATTTTCATATAGACTAGTACTTTTTGATATTTTTGCTCTAAGTTTGAAAGGGTTTAGAAGAGTTGAAAGTAAAAATACGTTTAAATAAGTTGTAACATATGTTTGAGATTGCAATGTAATAAAGGCTGTGGTTTGTAAAATACGTTGTAAAATCCTACTCAGTACTCCCTCTTCCTGCTCCGTTATCTTGTCTAGTAGTGATTTGTCCATAAATCTATGTAATTTCTCCCAAAATTACTTCTTTTTTTTTTTACTCTGTTTATCTCTTTTCCTTAACATATGTTCTTAGCACCTGCTTCTTAACCACACCCTGGGATACACAGTCCTTTTAGTTTCTCAACCATGGCAAACTTTCAACCTCCCTAGGTATTTACAGGTTAATCCATCGGGGTTACTAAGAAGATAAGGAACTAATCATTTACTAAGAGTAATTTAAACATTATGAACATCATAATAATATAAACATAATAACAGTACATAATAATTTCTACATAATATAGGGAGAAACTTACAAGGATTTTTCTGATAACTACTTACATGATAATGGTTGGAATGAGGTTTCCCTTTCGGGAGTCCCCGAGTGACCTTGTAGCTACATGAAAATTAAGACACTCACACACTTTGTACACAAACTCTTTTTTTTTTTTGAAAGGGAGGGGGAATATATGTAGACTATAAACTCTTACAATCTTCCAAGAACTTCTATGCTCAATGCTCTTCTCACACTTCGCTCTGCCTTTCTTCTTGCAGAATGGTTCTATTTATAGGGGTGGATCCGGATTTAAAGTTTGGATTTCAAATTCTGAATAAACATTCTTCACCTGCCGGGTGCTCTTTGGGCCCCATCGTCACATGGCTTTTGAAACCTTTTTCAAAATTTAATGATCCTTCTTTGTCTTCTTGTGATAGTGGAGTCTTCTTTAGTAGTAGTGGATATGTAGTGGAATCTTCTTTAGTAGTAGTGGGCATGTAGTGGATTCTTCTTTATCATAGTGGCTTGTGATGTCATTGCTTACGTATTTCTTTAGGTATCCAGGTTGTGTAGCGCTATGGAATCAAAGCTCATTCCTGAATCATTGTCTTCGTTTGGATCGTAGTGCTGATCGAATTGGTCAATTGATAGATTATTTTCATCACTTCTACTTTCTGTGTCTTCGTTGTTAGATTCTGCTGGATTTGGCTCTGGAGTTTCTCGTATAATTTTTTCTTGTATTACCTCCTTAGTCTTTTCTGTGAGCAATTTGTAAAGATAACTTTTTATTATTTTTTCTATCCTTTTATTTTTTTTTTCTTTTTGGAGGAATCCCTTTGTCCTTTTGCTTGTTTGTGCTATTGTGCTGAAACTTGCTGGTAGAATTCTTACACTTTTGGGTAAAGTGTCAACCATCAACGGGTTTGATGAGTCTTTACCCGCTACCATTTGAGCGGGACTAGCTGTACCTCTAGCTGGTACAATAGCTCTTTCTACATTCGTTGGGGAATGTACACCCGTCTTATCCATTTGTAATGAGATGGAGGACTCTTTAATGGTATTGT